>NC_133666.1:419153193-419435209 GCF_037893015.1 Macrotis lagotis | reverse complement strand
ATATGCCTTTACATATATATATATATATATATATATATATATATATATATATATATATATATACAAGACAAGGAGAGAGTTGAATATGAAGATATAATATATTATAAAGATGAGTCAATAGGTACAAAAAGAATGTCCTGAAAGGGAGGGAAAGGAGAGGTAAAATGGGCTAAGATATTTCATGTAAAAGTGTTAAGAAAAAACTTTTACAATGGATTGGAAGGGGGAAAGGTGAGGGGGGGGGGACTAGGTGAACCTTCATTCATATAAAAAAATGGCTTAGAGAGGAAATAACATATACACTCAATGGGATATAGAAATCTATCTTACCCTAGAGGAAAAAGGAGAGGAAGGGGATGGGAGAAGGGGGACGGGGGACAGGAGGAGTGTAGGTGATAGAACAGAGGGTAGTTAGTGGGAGAGGGTGATCAGACACAACACACTATATTTTTTTGTACAAGGTGGTGGATTTGGGTGGCTTGCCCAGGGTCACACAGCTAGGTGTTATTAATTGGGTGTCTGTGGCCAGATTTGGGCTCTAGTCCTCTTGGATCCAGGGCCAGTGCTCTGTCCACTGTTCCACTTGGTTGCCCCCTGACACACTTTTGAGCACGGACAAAGTGAGAGAGAGAGAGAGAGAGAGAGAGAGAGAGAGAGAGAGAGAGAGAGAATAGAATAAATGGGAGTAAGTAGGTAAAAATAGATGGAGGAAAATACTTGTTAGAATAGCAACTGTGGAGAAAAAATATTGAAGAAATTTCTCTAATGGACTTATGATAAAGAATGCTATACATCCCAGAGACAGAGCTGTTGTATCTGAACACAGTGAAGTACATTTTTTTTCTTTTTTTCTATTTTTCATGAGGTTTCTCTATCTTTATGGGGGGGAGAAAAGTTTATATAAACTTTTACAAGGCTATTGTTGTAATGTGTAAATAAATATTTTTTTTAAAAATGAGGTTAAACATTATCTCTAAACAGAATTGGAAAAATAAATGAACAATAGTGATTTAAAAGAGCTAATAATTTAAAAATTGCTATAGTCCCTTGTTTTCAAGGGCTTATGTTCTAGTAGCAGAGATGAAGAGGTGGGATGAGTAAATAGAGGCAATATACGAAATAAATATAGTCATTTGGTGGGAGGGTGGTACAAATAACTAGGAGGATTTGGCAATGCCTCTTGAAGGAGACTAAAGAGGTTAATTGATCTGGATAATTGCATGTGATTTTAAAGGAGTTTAAGGTAGAGGGGTGAGAGACAGTATATTAGAGACCTAGGAAATAAGATAGGCAAAAGTACAGACAAGGGGAATGCATCATTCAGGGAACAAATTAGTCAGTTTGTCTATATCAAAAAATAACATGCTTAAATTAGAAAGGAGGGAAATGAAACCATACATAAGTATTCCTGTGATTACATATTAACTAAGAAAACAACATATTCACATTATCTATGAATTCCTGCATTTTCATTTATTTATACAAAAATTTTCTCAATTACATATTAATCATGTTCAGTCCATATTTAGGAGTATTGTGGATGACATGAGGTCTTTGGGTGATGTGTTTAACATTTCTGGTCTATATCACAAAGAATGTATGTGCATTTAGCTTAGAAAGCTAAACTAGAATTAAAATTGTAAAGAATTTTAGAGAGTCGACATTTTATTCTAGAAGCAAGTGAGGAACCACTGAAGGAAGTTTCTTAAGCTCATTTGACTTGTACCTTAAGAATATTGGTTTGGAAACTGTATAGAATATAGATTGGAGAAGTGAGAGATCAGTTAAGAAAATATAGTAATTACAAGCCATTCCCCATTGATAAATGGTCAAAGGTTAGGAATAAATAGTTTTCAAATGAAGTTATTAAAACTATATATAATCATATGAAAAAATGCTTGAATCATTATTGATTAGAGAAATGCAAATCAAAACAACTATGAGATATCCCTTCACACCTATCAGATTGGTCAAGACGAGAAAAAGGGAAAATTATCAAGGTAGGAGAGATTGTGGGAGGATTGGGACATTAATGCATTACTATTGGAGTTGTGAATGGATCCAACCTTTCTGGAGAGTAATGCAAAACTATGCCCAAACACCAATAAAACCGATCATATTCTTTGACCCAGAATTCCAATACTAGGCCTATATTCAGAAGAAATCATAAAAAATAGGAAAAATCCCACATGTTCCAAAATATTCATAGCTACTCTTTTTTTGTAGTGACAAAGAATTGAGGGGATGCTCAATCAATTGGGAAATGGCCTAAGCTAGTTATGGTACATGAATACTATGGAATAATATTGTCCTATAAGAATACATAAATGGGTGGACTCTAGAGAAGCATAGAATGAGTTACAGGATCTGAAGCTGAGCAAAGGGAGCAGAATCAAGAGAACAATGTACACATTAACAACAACATTGTGAGATAATTAACCTTAATGGAAGCAGCTCCTCTCAGTAGTTCAGAGAGCTAGAACAACAGCTGTATGGCTATGGACAATATTATTTATCTGCATCCAGAAGAAGAAAAAAACAAAAACAAAAAAAAAAAAAACAACCTTTCAGAATCTTATGAACACTTTGTAAAAATTATCTCTTATGTTTCTCTTTCCCTTAATCCTAATTTCTCATACTGAAAGGTGACTAATCCATAAACATGCTTATCAAAATTTAACTTGACTGTTCATCACTGAGGGAGAAGGTGGGAAGGGAAATTTTGTACCTTAAAAATATACATGTGCATATGGTTGAAAAAAATAAAAAATAATAATAGACTATAGTAATAATCATTCAGGTGAAAGTGATGAGGGTGTGACCTGGGATGCCTATGAGAGTAGAGAGAAAATGGGGAGAAATGATAGAGATAACAAGGAGGTGGAGGACCTAACAATTAACTAGAGACAAAGTTTGAGGGAAAGTGAACAGTCATTATTTACTTCTGAGTGTCTGAATGTATGCTGTAATCCTCAAAGAAAAGGGAGAAGTAGGCATAGAAGTAGATTAAGGGTAAAATAAACTTTAGTTTAGATCATATTGAGTTTTAGATACTAAGGAAAATACAGATGAAAATTTAAGTTAAAGAGAAAAATGAGTGCTAGATATATGGATTAAACAATCAATGTATATTAATTAAATGCCTACTATGTGCCAGACACTACGCTAAACATATTTTTAAAAGGAAAAAGGCCATCATTGCCCTCAAATCCTTAAGGTATAATAGGGGAGACAACAAGAAAACAGATATGTACAAATTATAGGGACAATTAGGAAATAATTGAAAAAGGGAAGGCATGAGAATTAAAAAGAATCCAGAAAGACTTCCAGGAGAAAAATGTAATATCAGTTGAGACTTAAATAGATTTAGAAATTATATGCATAGAAATGATAGTTGAACCCTTGGTAACTGATGAAATGAGCAAGAGAAAGAATGTAGAGAGAGAAGACTCAAACCAAGATCCCCAGGGGTCCAACCTAGCATAAGGAGTTGTGACTGAATTATGTTCCCATAAAGGAGATGAAGATGGATTCAGGAAATGCTGATAGAATGATGTCTGAAAATCCAGGGTGGACAGAACAGCCACACAGAAGTATTAAAGTCTGAAGAGAGTGATAGAAGGATAAATAATGTCACTGTATTTAGCAGTAAAGAGAGCAGTTCTAGTTGAGTGGTGAGAATGGAAGGCATCTTGCATGGGAAGTGAAGGAGAGGGGAAAGTGAAGTGAGATAGCTAAAGAAAAGAGTATACATAGGTCACATTTTTCTAAAAGTTTGGATATATCAGGTAGAATAGTCCAGTCAGCAACCATTTATTAAGCACTTCATATTTGCCAGACACTAAGCTATGAACTGAGTACACAAAGAAAATCAAAAATATCCTCTGTCCTCAAAGAGTTCAATTTCTAAAGAGGAAAGTTGATATGTAAAAGCACTAGCTGCACACAAAATAAATGCAGAGTAGATGGGAAATGATCACATTAAGGAGGGTGTTGGGGAAAACACTCTTACACAAAGTAGGATTTGAGTTGAATATTGAAAAAAGTCAGGAAAAATTAGAGGCATAGATAAGAAGGGAGAGTATTCTGGGCATAGAGGACAGCTAACAAAAAGTTGCAGAGGTAGTTGATAGACTGTCCTAAGCAAGAAAGAGCAAGTAGATCAATGCCACTAGATTAGAAAGTGTGTAGAGGGTGGAGAGGTTTAAGACTAAAAAGCTAAGAAGTGACTGGTTTTTTTGAAACAAGGTTGAATAGGAAAAGTCTTGACATAGGAAGATCAGTTGAAGACTGTTATAATAGTTCCAGTAAGAGGAGATGAAAACCTGAACTAGTTTGTTCCTGTGAGAATGTATATTATGTTGACAGATATTGTGAAGGGAGAAATCATACAATTTGGTAACAGATTGGAAATGTAAAATGAGAATGAGCTGATGATCACAAAGTGAGATTACAACAGCATGAAAAGAGAGAAGTAAATGCCCATAGCCTTGTAGACCACCCTGGTTGGAGAGTATCATGGATGAAGAATCAGCAAAAAATATCAAAAAGGCAAAAAAGTCATCTAGAAGATGATGTCTGAGAGTGTCCTGAACCCCCTGGTATGAGGAAAATCTAGGAGGTAAAAAAAGGGGAATAATAGAGTAAGAACAGTTTATCTTTTAAAAGATGGAGAGTTTTAGGAATGTTTGAAGACATCATAAGAGTCAATATCTAAGGAGAGGCTGAAAGTTGGAGAGGGCAGAGAGAGACAGAGGGAGGAGAGGGAGACAGACAGACAGAGAGAGAGAGAGAGAGAGAGAGAGAGAGAGAGAGAGAGAGAGAAAGAGAGAAACTATGATGATATCATAAGGGTTATAGTATTCAAGGGTTGAGGAGACTGTTATGTCAAACAGGTTATTTTTAAAGAGTCAAGATCTGAATATGGCTATATAAGAGATGATTGTCTAGGAAATCAGAAAGGGGTAGAGTGACCAGGGATTTCAATGAAAGCAAAGTATCAATGTAGAAATGGTAAGGTACAAGAAAAGAAGAAAAAGAAGGGACTATATGGAGAATTTCAGTTAGACTGTTGGTGGTGGTGATAGACTTGTGACAAGTACTGTCCTTGCAGGTACTGATCAAATGACAAAGAAACTGATAGTTTATCAATTAAGAATTAAGGATAAGATTTAAGGGGATATCAATGTGTAAGATGAGGTCCCCAAGTTTTAAGACAGAGAACAGAGGTATAGCCAGGTGGCACAGTGGATAGAGTACCAGCCCTGGAATTCAGGGAGGACCTGAGTTCAAATCCGACCTCAGACACTTAATAATTACCTAGCTGTGTGACTTTGGCCAAATCACTTAAACATTGTCTTACAAAAAAAATACAAAAAAAAACCCTCAAACAAAAAAAGACAGAGAATACAGACTTTTAAGTACCATCCCCTTTTCTAGGCTCTGAATCTTGGATATATAGTTCTTCTGACTTCTCTAATTTCTAATCCCAAATGAAAATTTTTCCAATTTACTCCTTCTTCAGGCTCTTTGCCAAAATAAATCCATATAAATATCATTTTAGATTCTAATCTGTGACCTTAAGATAGAAGTCTCTTATTGAATTTTTCTACAGTTCTAGTTTTCTCAATTAATTTAAAGGAATATTTTATATTTGTCAAAAAAGTATATTGTATATTTGTATAAGTTTTTACATTTTTCACATGATTAATAACTAGTAATCCCAAACATATGTATTTATGTCTAACCATTTTGTAGAAGATGTTGTATCTTATTATACACTTGTTAGACTTTAATAAAAGAAATCTTGTCAATCTATTGCTATTTCCATTCACATGCAATAATCTTACTAAACCTAAATTAAATCCTTATTTGAGACACATAATTCAAAATGTGACTGTTTTCTCTAATGAAGTACTAAGTTGTTTCTCTTCACTGCATGCTCTAATTTGTGCTCTTGTGGTAGGTTCTAAAAACATATGGGGACCAACTGGGGCTATGTTTGGGGATCTTCTGTGCAGCAGTATGAGAATGGCTCTTATTTTGCTGATTTCTCCACAAGAATCTGCTTTAAAAGCTCTTCAATTATCCCTCTATCCTCCAGATTTTAATTGCATGTCCCCCTTCATTTTTATCAGATGAGTTTCAAGTGATGAGCATATTGGATGAGGCTAGATAATCTGTGCAGAGATTCTATGATCTTTATAAAAAGATCAATCCTTTGCTCATAATTTACAAATTGTACTGTTATCAGACACCATCAGGTATATGATTTCCATACTGCCATAAACACAAAAGCAAAAGTAGATATAAAAGGTATGAGGCCTTTTCATCATGAAAGAGAAAGCAAGGTTGATGTATCCTTTGGTTGTGATATTTTTCTTCTTTTTTTTTTTGCAAAGGATACAATAATACAAGTATCTTCCAGATTGATTAAAGTATTGAAGTGTATTCATTTGGTTCATAAATAATGCTCTATTACTTTGTCTTCAAAGACAAGTAAACCTTGACAGACTGACCTTTTTCAGGGCAAGGAGTTGTTTCAGTGCCATAAATTATACTGTAAAACGAGTGGAAATGCTACTGAGAAGTGTGTGACAAAATAAGATTAAAGATTACTACACACAAAAGATTGTTGTTTTATTAATGGAGACCTGTCAGGGGGATGAAAAAATTCTTAGCTTTTTACTGGATACTGAGATCACGTCAAAATAAAAATTATTAAGGCATTTTCCAAAAGGTAACAGAATATGTCCAAAATAAACAATATCCTGATTCGTTTTCCTTTTCTTCTGTAGAATGTTCTTAGCTAAAACAATTTCAGTGATTCTCCAATAAGTTTGTAACAGCCATAGTCATATGCTTATAAACCTAGAGATGCTGCAGTCTACTGGCTTGAGATGTTATATGTTCAGGTATAAGATCACAAGAGAGACATTTTGGCAGCCACAGAATTCAGCCAGCTTCTTTGTTAGTGGGATTTGTATTGCCAGGAGGAGAAAGCATATGGTAATTTAAAATCCATTAATTTATCCAGTAGATGCTCAATCTGACAGAGCCATCCATGTCACTTTGTAGGGAAGAAAAAGAACTAGGTAGTGACTTAAGTCAAAGAAGTGCCAAGTTCTCTTTATAGTTTTATTGAGAGCTGTTGGTCCAACACATTTATCAATCAGTAAAGGAATAACCCCCAAATTAGTCACTAAAAGAAGCTGACTCAAAGCATCAAGTTCTATGAGAAGGAAATATATCTAATGATAAATTTTTTGTAGACAAAACCTATTTCATCTTACATGAATCTATGCTAATGTATTGCTTGTAGACACAGAATGACTAGAAGAGGGAAAATACAGCAATGAGACATCAGAACTTTTCTTGAAATTTGATCTGAGATATTTCACATAAATACAAAAAAAAGACTTACCATTGTTTGACAGACACATAGTCAATGTGACAAGTATTTATAAGTCATTTCATCATCTTTAGGAGACAGAGAATGCTGACTGGTGTGCAAAATGCCATAATCTGTTAGAGACAACCACAATCATTTCTCCCCTAGCAATAATAACAGAGGGTATATCCTCATCTTGATCTACCCTTTTTAATCATGAAAACTCTCAAAGATAGATACCAAAAAACCATGTGATTGTTCAGTTAGATTACTTTACAATGAGCATCTGATAGTCAGTTGATTAAAATAGCTTGACCATGCACCCATGAACCTAGCTAGGCTGGAGTATTAGGATCTTTTTACAAGCTTTTTTTCATCACACAATATAGAAAAGTAATGAAGGTTCCCAATCTATATAGTTCTTTCTATTCAGTGGTACAATATTGTCTTTATTTCAGCAAGCCCTGATACTCTGTGAGGCATGTGACTTCCAGATTCTTTGTTGAATTTAGTACATACCCTATGGGCAAGCTAAGTGGCACAATGGATAGAGTACTGGCTTGGAATCAGCAAGATTCATTTTCATGAGTTCAAATATATCCAAAGGACACTAACTAGTGGTGTGACCCTGGACAAGTCACTTTCAAAAGAACATATTTATGTCAGTTTTCTCCCTTTATAAAATGAGAGATAAATGATATGGCAAAGCACTCCATTATCCAGTGTCCTCCATACCCCTAAATGGGGTCATAAAGAATCATACACAACTGAATAATTACATCATTTTGCCCTTTGCATCTATGGTATTGTCACTTTTTAAAATTATTCCCATTTGTTGCTTTTAGACAAAAATACTATACATTAAATGAGACAAGCAAAAGTTCTCTGAATATATCATAGGTAATGATCACAGAATGGGAGAAACTACATCTAATACAGTTATAAGGAAATCTCAGGGACAATCTAATCTAAACTCTTCATTTTATACACAAGGAATAGGAGGATTGAGGAGGTTAAGTGACTTTCATAGGTAATATTGGAAGCTTAATTTGAACGCCTGTCCTCTAACTCCAAAAATAGTATTTTTCTATTTTCCTAAGTTATACAGATCATTTATATCCATTTTAAAAATAAAAGATTTCATTGGATTTTATGGCTGTTCTGTGTAAACTGGGAGTCTTAAAATGGATGTTTAAAGGTGGGTAAAATCTTCAAGTATAATGAGAATAAATAGGTCAGAAGAACATTGTTGATTCCAAATGAAGTCATTTGGAATTGAGGAATGAGGCAGCAACCACTATCTCAGAAAGTAATGATCTCAGAATCAATGAATCACAGAATTTGAGAATTAACAGAGGCCTCAATAGTCATTTAGTACAAACAAAACATGAAAGGAATCTTAACTATATAGTACCTGACTAGTGGTAATCTAGTTTCTTCAGGCAGCCCATTCTACTTTTGACCAGTTAGAATTTTAGGAGGTATTTTTCTTGACATCAAACTTAAATTTGCTACTTTGAAACATCCTCCCATTGACTCTGGCTTTTTCCTTTTGTCCAAAAGAACAAGTTTCACCTCACAACTATTCCAATACTAAAGACAGCTTATCATGTTGGTCAAGATGGTAATTGCTTCAGTTGAATGTTTATGGTTTTTCACTTGGATTTTTTTGGGGGGGGTTCCAAGGCAATGGGGTTAAGTGACTTGTCCAAGGTCCCACAGTTAGGCAATTATTAAGTTCTCTGAAGCTAAATTTGAACTCAGATCCTCCTGACTCAAGTCTAGTGTTCTATCAACTGGGACCACCTAGCTGCCCTCACTCAGATTATTACTTTTTAATTTGTTTTTATTTATGTATTTTAAAGTATTGATTTTGGTTTACTTATTTTATATTATTACAATAATTTTTTCTATAAAACTAAACATAACCCACCCAAGAAGATGAGAAACCTCAAGAATAGTGATAGAGAGGAAAAAATGTACTTTAGACTATGTTCAGATTACAATGACTCTGTCTCTAAGGTGAGTTGCTTTCTTTAATCATGAGTCCACCCTCTGGTTGCTTTAATATTTTTTCCCACAGTTGCTATTACTAGCTGTATTTCCCTTCCAGATTATTCCTCTCCACCCTCATTTATTCTATTCTCTCTCTCTCCTTTCATCCTGGCCCTGTCCAAAAGTGCATTGTATCTGAGTGTCCTCTCCCACAATTTTCCATTTCTTCTATCACCTATTCCCCCCTTCCCTCTCCCTATTCCCCCTTATCCCATCCCTTTCTTCTCATTTTTTCTCTAGGGTAAGATAGATTTCTATAAACTACTATGTGTGTATGTTATTTCCTCTCTTAGCCATTTCTGATGAGAATGAAGGCTCACTCATTCCCCCTTGCCTTCCCCCATTACACTCCATTGAAAAAAGCTTTTTCTTGACTTTTATGTGAAATACCTTAGCTCCTTCTTCCTCTCCTTTCTCTTCCCTCCCAGTGCTTCCTTTATCACCCACTGAATCCATCTTTTTACTGGATTATACCATTATATCCTCTCCTTTCTGTGCTCTGTCTATATATGCTCCTAATAGCTCTTATGAAATTAGAAAGTTCATATGAGTTATCAAGCATCTTCTTCCTGTGCAGGAATACAAAACAGTTCAATATCATTTAAGATCCTCATAGTTAGTCCTTCTATGGTTCACCAGAATCCTGTACTTGAAGATCATACTTTCTGTTCAGTTATAGTTGTTTCAATAGGAAAGTTTGAAAGTCCCCTGTTTCATCGAAAGTGCTAACTTTTCCCCTGAAAGAGGATGTTCAGTTTTGCTGGGTAGTTGATTCTTGGTTATAAACAAAGATCTTTTGCCTTCTAGAATATCATACTCCAATCCCTACAAACCCTTTATGTAGATGCTGCCAGATCCTGTATAATCCTGACTACGGAGCCTCAGTAAGCTGAATTTTTCTTTCTGGCAGCTTTTAGATTTTCTCTTTGACTCTGAGTTTTGGAATTTGGCTATAATATTCCTGGAAGTTTTTCTTTTGGGATTTCTTTCAGAAGGTAACTGGTAAATTCCCTCAATTTTCTATTTTACCCTCTGTTTCTAGGATCTCAGGGCAATTTTACTGTATTGTCTTAAAAAAATGAAATCTAGGGTCTTTTCCTGGTCATGACTTTCAGGTAGCCCAATAATTTTAAAATTATTTCTTGTGGATCTGTTTTCAAGGTCAGTTGTTTTTTCCAATGAAATATTTCACATTTTCTTCTAATTTTTTGGCTTTTCTGGAAGAGTTTTATTTCTTCTTGATCTCTTATAGTCATTGGCTTCCTTTAGTTCATTCTGCATTTAAAGGAGTTATTTTCTTCAGAGAGCTTTTTTATCTCCTTATTCAGCTGTCCAATTGTGATTTTTAAGGCATTCTTCTCCTCATTTGCCTTTTGTTTTGCTTTTTCCACTTGGCCTAAACTGATTTTTAACATATTATTTTCTTCAGTATTTTTTTTGTATTTCTTTCACAAGTGGCTAATTTGGTTTTCATGATTTTTCTGCATCAATCTCATTTCTCCTCCCCAATTTTTCCTCCACTTCCCTTAATTGCTTTTTTGAGCTCATGCATAGTCTGAGTCCATTTTCTATTTCTCTTGGAGTTTTGGATATGGAAGCTTCAATTTTGTCATCATCTGAGTATGTGTTTTGATCTTCCATGGAACTAAAGTAATTTTCTAAGGTCAGATTCTTCTTTTTCTGTTGTTTACTCATTTCCTCATCCCAGGACTAATTTACAGCACTTCCAAGGTTTTGGTGGAGGTTTTTTTTGGATCACCCCCCTGGGACCTTTATTCCTCCAAGGTCTTATGTTCTCTTGTCTGTGCTTTGATATATAGATTACCACAGGTACTCCCCTCTGCCCTGGAGCTGTGAGGAGGATCCCTGCTATCTAGTATGGAAGGCCAAACTGCAACATGGATCCACTCAGACATTTCTTGATCCAATTGTTAGAAGGTTAAACTTTATGCAACTCCCTCCCTTATCCTATCATGATTCATTGCTTTCCAAATCCCAATGTTAAATTATACTAACCTTTTGCCTTTTCTGCTCCTTCATTAATACCACTGGAAGAAACTGTATAACAATGCTGATTGTGACATTTACAAATATGTTTTAAAAGAATAGCATTTATAGGTGAAGCTATAGATGAGATTGGATAATTTTGCCTAATTAACTTTCTTTTCATCTTCATTCATTTAATTCACTTTCTTTTTTTATTTGTTTTGGGTTTGGGGGGTTTTGACAGAAAATGGGGCTAAGTGACTTGTCCAAGTCACACAGCTAGGTAATTATTAAGTGTCACATTTGAACTCAGGTCCTCCTGACTCCAGGGCCGATGCTCTATCCACTGTGCCACCTAGCTCTCCCATTTCATTCACTTTCAATGTCTTTTCACTTTCAATGTCTTTTTCAAACTTCTCAAGTCCCCCTTCCATCTTCTTTCACCAGAAACCTCATCTTATATTTCATTGAGAGAGAGGATGAGAGAGAGAGAGAGAGAGAGAGAGAGAGAGAGAGAGAGAGAGAGAGAGAATCATGAATCATTTCTGGAAAATTCACTCTATCCTTTAATGCAACATTTGAAATCACCTTAAAAATTGTACCTCCCTTTCTTCTCCTTTGCTTCAGTCTTAGAGGATAAGATGGCTCCCCTTCTTATATGAACTCATCCATATGTACCCTTGAACCCAGCATTTTTCTACCTTCTCCAGAATTCTTGATCAATCACACTATTCTTCTTTCAATCTCTCCTTTCTACTATTTCCTTCCTTATTATCTTTAGGAAAAATGACAAACATGCCCAAATCTCTTCCATCCTAAAAGAAAACAACAAAAACTCTTCACTTGCTCCTGTAATCCCTCTCAGGATGGCATCATCTATTTCTTCTCCCTTCTATAGTAAAACTCTTTTTGAAACCTTATTTGAAAGTTATTTTTTTCAATTACATGCAAAGATTATTTTTAACATTCATCTTTTTGCAAGCTTTTGATTTTCACATTTTTCCTACCACCCCTCCCTTCCCTCCTGTCCTCCCCAAAGTAGTGAGTAATCTGATATAAGTTATACACTTACAACTGTATTTAATTACATTCCATATCAGTCATGTTGTGAAAGAAGAATTAGAAATAAAAGGAAAGGGAAAAAAACTTTAAGAAAGAAAAAAAATAAGAGAAGTTTTTTTTTAGGTTTTTGCAAGGCAGTGGGGTTAAGTGGCTTGCCCAAGGCCACACAGCTAGGTAATTATTAAGTGTCTGAGGCCAGATTTGAACTCAGTTACTCCTGACTACAGGGCCGGTGCTCTATCCACTGTGCCACCTAGCCGTCCCAAGAGATGTTTTAAAAAGTGAAGATAATATACTTTGCTCTGCATTTAGACTCCAGTTTTTTTTTCCCCCTCTGGATATGGATGGAATTTTCCATAATTGCTTTCTCAGGATACTCTTTTATCACTGAACTGCTGAGAACTGCATCCATCATTATTGATCTTCTCACAATGTTGTTATTAATATATAAATATATGTCAATATATATTACTTAATAAATTAATATTAACAAATATATAAATATATTAAAAAATAATTTATTTTCACATTACTACAATAGTCTTGTTGTAAAAATAAACATACCTCCCCCTCCCCCACATAGAGAAACATCAAAAAAAAATAAAGTGAGAGGAAAAATATATACTTTATTCTGTGTTCAGATACCATAAGCTTTGTCTCTGGGATGGATCACATTCTTTATCATAAGTCCTTCAGAGAAAAGGCTTCAATATTTTTCCAACAGTTGCCATTGTTGTCTGTATTTCCCTCCATTCTATTAATCCCTACTTTCATTTAATCTATTCTCTCTCTCCTCTCACTTTGTCCAGACACCCAATAACCACCCAACTATGGTGACCCCAGAAAAGCCACCCAAGTCCACTGGCTTGCAAAAAAAGAAAAAGGTGTGTTGTGTCTGATTACCTTCTCCCATGATCTTCCCTCACTTCTATCACCTACTCCCCCCCCTTTCTCTTGTGGTCCCCTTTTTATCATTCCCTTCCTCTTCTTTTCCTTAAAGGGTAAGATAGATTTCTATACTCTATTGATTGCATATGCTGTTTCCTCTCTGAGCCATTTCTGATAAGAGTGAAGGCTCACTCACTCCCCCCTATACCTTCTACCCTTCCCACTCCCTTGCAAATTTTTTCTTGATTTTTTTTACATAAAACATCTTAGTCCATTCTACTTCTCCTTTGCCTTTCTCTCAGTACACACCCATTGACTCTATCTTTATATTACACCTTCATTTTCAGCTTCCTCCTGTGCTTTGTCTATATGTGTTCCTTCTAATTACTCTAAATAAATGAGAAGATTAATATGAGTATTATCAGTATCTTATTTCCATGCAGGAATAGATGTAGTTTAATATCATTAAATCCCTCATAAATTTGCCCTTCTCATCCACCCTCCTCTGTGCTTTATCTAAGTCCTGATCTTGACAATCAAATTTTCTGTTTAGCTCTGGTCGTTTCAACAGCAAAGTTTGAAGGTTCCCTATTTCACCGAATGTTCATATTTTCCCCTGAAAGAGACTGTTCAGTTTTTTTCAGTAGTTGATCTCAGAAGTATTCCAAACTTGTTTGCTTTCTGGAATATCATATTTCAAGCCCTATGAGTCCTTAATATAGATGCTGCTAAGCCCTGTGGAATCCTGACTGCAGCTACATGATATATGAATTGCTTCTTTCTGACTGCTTGTAATATTTTCTTTTTGACTTAGAAGTTCTGGAATTTGGCTATAATATTTCCCGGGAAGTTTTATTTTTTGCATCTCTTTAAGGAGGTGACGAGTAGATTCCCTCAGTTTCTATTTTGCCTTCTGCTTCTGGGGACATTTCACATTTTCTTCTACTTTTTTTATTCTTTTGATTTTGTTTGTTTCTCTATTTCTCACAAAATCATCAACTTCTTTAGCTCCATTCTATATTTGAAGGAGTTATTTTCTTCAAAGAGTTTTCTTATCACCTTTTCCATTTGACACATTCTGGTTTTTAAGTTATTCTCATCATTGCTCTTTTGGACCACTTTTTCCATTTGGCTTAAACTGGTTTATAATATGTTATTTTTCTTTTTTTTTAGGTTTTTGCCAGGCAAATGGGGTCAACTGGCCTTGTCCAGTTGATAGGTAATTATTAAGTGTCTGAGACTGGATTTGAACCCAGGTACTCCTAACTCCAGGACCGGTGTTTTATCCACTATACCACCTAGCCACCCCAAGAATTTGTATCTTAGTTACTGTTGTTTTACTCTACTTTTTTTTTGCACTTGGGCATTAAATCATTATTGATTCATCAAATGCTTCCAAAGGTTCTAATTCAATATACTTATCTCAAACCTGATATTTGCTGAGCTCTTTATTGTCAGTTATCCACTTTTTATTCATTATTGTGGTCCTTATTTCAATTAAAGAGATATTATGAAGTACCTACTAATTGATATGCATTGGAGATAAAAAGTTAAGCATAAAATTGTATTTCTATTATTCAGAAAGTGCTTCTTACGTAATTTGAAGAAGTAAATCATTCCTTTCGAAAGACATAAGTTTTGCCAATTAAAATGTCAAGTAAACAATAAATGCTGTTTGAAACAAAGGAAAAATCACAACAAAAATAGAAACAGTGTCTGTTCCAGTCTCCTACCTACCTGGCTTCCCAGAATCAGGGCATTCTGTCCCCAACTTGGCATATCACTTTTGAAAAATGTTCAAAAACCCTTGCCTTTAACAAACAAGATGCATAAAAAATATTTCTAGAGAATGCAGCAAATATTATCATACAGTATTTGATCTGTAGTCATCTTTTTTTTCTTCACAATATTTTTCTCCCCAAACATGTTTACTGATGTAATTTACCATATCTGTTAGTTTACTCTATCCTGTTAGTTTCTTAGAATTTTACCTAATAAAGAAAATTAATCATCTTCAGTTAACTCTTTCCCCATCAAACAGATCACTGATAACAAGGTAAAATACCCTGACTGAAGCTATTATCTTCAGCTAAATACTATTGCTAACTATTCTTGAAATTTGATTCTCTAGATAATAAATGTTCTCTTCAGGTTCAACAGTGATCTCTTTATTCATAAATGGTCCTTACTTAATCCTCATCCTTCTTGACTACTGCACATCATATGGCACAATGAACTATACTCTCCTTATGGATACATTCTCCCAACTGGGTTGGATTTTTGTGACTACTTTCTTGGGGTTTTCTTTTCACATTTCTGATCTCTCAGTCTACTTTTCAGGATCGTTTGACCATGTCCTACCCCCAATATGAAAGTGTACCCCAAGGTTTCTGGACCTTCTTCTGTTTACTTTCCATTATCTCCATTGTTGATCTCATCAGCTCCCATGGATTCAACTATAATATTTTTGAACATATCTCCCAAATCTAGAAATTCAGCCCTCATAGTTCTTAAATATAAAAATTCATGTTGACTAGCAAACTCAAATGTCTTTTAGACACCTTGATCTCAACTTTGAAATCCAGACAAAATTCATCAGTACTTTTCCTTTTGAATCTGCCCCTTGTCCTACTTACTCTCTTGTTATCAAGGGTACCACCATTTTTCTAATCAGCATGATCACCAATAAATTTATTTACTGCCTAAGCATAGGGACACATAAGATGTTTTGGATATGCACAGAAATGAATATTCTAAAAACAAAAAAGAAATGAATATTCTAATGTCCCCAAAACATGTATATATGTATTGTATTACATTTATGTATAAAGGTGTGCAAATGAGTATTTCCTATACATATATACCTACAGTTGAAATATGTACATATGTATATGTAGACACAAATAACTAATTTGCTGTCTTATTTCAATAGAGTATGGATCCTCGAGGAAAATGACATTTTCATTTTTGTATTTCTTTCCTCATTGCCAAGAACCTGGTGGAAAATAATAGATTCTCAATAAATAAATGTGGATAGATTACTTATACTCAAATATTCCATACTAAAATGGATTCCATTTTCTGCACTTCCCCATGCATTACACTTCCAACCTACTACACCTATCTGATCTCAATTTCAGGAGGAGAAGAAAAGATACTATACTAATTTCAGGAGTTTGTACTCTAAAGGAAGTTTCCAGAAAAACATTTTAATAGCTCCCATCTTTTCTAGTAGAAGACAACTTCCATTTCTTGTTGCCAGCCTTATCTTAAAACCATGATGTGAAAAAAACAGGATGAAAAGAAAAGAAATAGATTGAGATCAAAGGAAAGATTTTTCTTTTCACCCGTGAAAGGAAGTCTTCCATCTGACCATCTGACCATCTGATCATGTGCCTTCTCTCTCATATTGTACTTGTCTTCAATCCAATCTCCAGCCCTCTCTGGGAAGAAGAGTAACAACATTCTCATATCTGGTTATCCCTACACATCCTACAGGATTCTGAAATTTTGTAGGTCATCATCCAAATCTTATTCCTCATCCTCATCCTGATTCCTTATTCCAACTCCCCCCTCTACCCTGTCTCCTCAGAGAACCAACCCCTTCTCCAAATAAACCATAATGTGTGTGATGTGTGTCACTTTGTACTTCTGCTTCCCTTCGATACTCTTTGGAGACTGTAGTCATACAAATCTCCCCACTACCCCCACCAAAAGAAAGGCAAGGTGTTCCTGTAATTATGATCTTTTAAAGCAATGGCAGCTTAGGGAAGCAAGCAATCTTTTCATTCAAATAGCAATTGAAGGAAGTAGATAGATAGATAGATAGATAGATAGATAGATATAGATATAGATATATAGATAGAGATATATATAGATATAAATATAGATATAGATATAGATATAGATATAGATATAGATATAGATATAGATATAGATATAGATATAGATATAGATATAGATATAGATATAGATATAGATATAGATATAGATATAGATATAGATATAGATATAGATATAGATATAGATATAGATATAGATATAGATATAGATATATGGTTGCCCATATAGAATGCCTTTCCTTTTCATCTTCCCCTTTTGGAATCCTTGATGCTTTTCAAGACTCATTTAAAAGATTATGATATTGTCCATTGTGGAAGGAAGGAAGGAAGGAAGACTTTATTTTTGAATTTTTTTATGAGTTCAGTTTTCCTATAAAAGAATGTAAGCTCCTTCAAAGCAGGGCAAGCAGTAGCAAGCATTTATTAAGTACATAATAAATGTTTATTGAATTGTTTTCTGCATTATAGTGCTGAAATTCTGAGATCTTACAAAACTAGTATGAATAATGCTTAACTCTTTTTTTTTTCCAATTTGGTAGTGCCATATGAAAGTGCAAAGAACTGAGTTTTCCACTATTGTGAATGTCTGATTTCACCTGTACTTTTAACTGTCGCCAGTTACTAAGTCCCATTATCTGTTACTGTGAAAATTAGTTCATTTCTGTTAGCAAATTTTGTCCTTGCAGAAAGTGTTGAAGGTGACAAGTGCAGCCTGGACTTTACAATATTGCATGGTGATCTGAATGGAGCACATAGTTTTCCCCTCAGGGATATAGTAAGATACATAGAGAAAATTAATCTCCCCTAGTGACACTTCTTTGCACCTAAAAATGAATAGCCAGTATTATGTGATCCATACGAAAATCAGACTAGAGAATAGCAAATGTCTCTGTGTTAAAATCAGTTGCAAATTGACCCTATTTAAGTGTAGAAGTTTCCTGAGTGTCTAGCATCATCTGGAAATAAAAAAATAGAATCTAACTTTTTTTATATCTCTGCAAAAAGGACGAACTGGTTTTCCCAAACAAGGAAGCTAAAAGTACAATAATTTCATTACCTGTCTAACTGCATGTTACTGAATTTGACATTTTTATAATTTAGTCACAATAATTTATCACATATATTAACCATTAATCACTTTGTTAGTCTGATCATGAGAAAATAGGGAGATGAGCAGCAGTAAATCAAAATAAACTCAGGAATTTCAAAAAGGAAGAGCATTTGTTGCAGAAGAGGTGCATTCAAATCAAATCCAATTTCTGATGCTAACAACTCATGTGACCTTGGATAAATCATTTAACTTCTTGTGCTTCCATTTCCTGATCTGTAAAACAAGAAATTTGTGATTCTTCCTTACAGAGATATATGATTTCTCATTTGTAAAACATTTCTTATGTCAATTTTTTTTTAACATGTGATTGATTCCTTGTTATAAGGAATGACTGAGGAATAGGAAGAAGGTATAGAGGCAGACCCAGGCAATGCTTTATTTAAAAAAAAAGAAAAACAAAGAATATCAATAAAATCTATTAATAAAAAATGTGTTTGTTTAGACAAGATGTCTTCTGATGCCCCACCCAGATTCATCTATGTTCCTATGATCACATGATCAAATGATTTTGGTTTATAGTTTAAATTTAACAAATCAATGTAAAATGATTAAGTATCCAAGAGTCTAAAAGAAAAGCATACCTTCAAAGTTGAATGAAAAAGAAAAAGATTTTAAAAGGAATTGCCTTTGAGATAGTATCAGTTGGTAATTTTTAAAACATAGAACAAAGCACCAAATAAAATTCATTAAGACAAAGATTAATTTCCCTCTAGAGAAAAGAGAGTGTCACAGAGATCTTCTGCCAGTTTCTTTATTTCACATGTGAGGAAACTGAAAGTACAAGAATTGAAAAGATATACCTTTTGAATACATTAGTCCCAGAGTCAGGACTAGAATCCAAGACTGCTGCCTTCTCATTCAGGTCTTTCCTCTATATTGATCAACTTCCCTAGTAAACTATATGAGATAAAGTGCTACAACTAAAACCAGGAATCACTGCTATAAATCCTGCTTCAATGACTAACTTGTGATCCTCAGAGAGTCCACTCAGAGCAGGATCTCCCAGAATCTGAAATATGTTTCTGTATTTACTACTTAGCTTACAGAGTGGTTGTGGGGAAAACTGCAAATCTCCAAGCAAAATAGAAATGGGAACTGTTCCTCTACCATATTAAATCTCAATTAGCAAAATTTCCTAGTAAAACTATGTAGTTGAGGGACCATGCCTGTTAGGTTCTATCAAAACTTCCCTTTCCATTCTTATTCTCTTCAAATGCTTCTTCCTCATTAGTCATTTGCTTCAGGGCAAGATAATTAAGGTTAGAGCAATAACCCAAGGAGGGTAGGACCTAGAAAGTTAATAGTTGATAATAAAAAGTACTTATAGTTTCATTAAAAATGAGTTATGTGTTTTTGTTAAAGTTTCTAAACTAGGGGGTGACTAGGTGGCACAGTGGATAAAGCACGCGCTCTGGAGTCAAGAGTACCTGGGTTCAAATACGGTCTCAGACACTTAATAATGACCTAGCTGTGTGGCCTTGGCAAGCCACTTAACCACATTGCCTAGCAAAAACTAAAAAAAAAGTTTCTAAACTAGTAAATTGAGGAAAGCTAAAAAACCAACCTAATGTTATTCATGTCAATAAGATTGAGAGATGTCCTTTGTGCATGTTATATAATAAATCAGTGGATTCATAATTGCTTGGATGGATAGTCAAACTGAGTCATTGGGGCTGATTCGAAGTCAACCTGGAAAAAGTCACTTGCTGAAGTGCCCTGGAGATCTGTTCTTCTCTCTATGCTATTTAAATGAAACCATTTTCATTAATTTGTTTAAATGCATAGATAACATGCTGCTCTTCAACTTCAAAGAAGACAAAATTTGGAGAGATAACACAATAAGACCACAGAAACCAAAATGATCTTGAAAATTTACTATATCAGATGAAGACTACAAAGGTGAAATTGACTAGAGCTAAATATTTAAAGTCATAGAATCATAAATTTATACCTGGATGGGACTTTAGTGATGATTTAAGTTCAATCCTTCACTCTTACAGATGAGAAAAATTAAACCCAGAGAGGTTTTGTCATACATTTAATTTTATAAAGATAGTAACTAAGCTGGGATTTAAACCTTACCAAATACCCTAACCTCGATTATAAATGGGTTCAAAATTTTTCTTCAAAAGCTCAAGAAGGAGGAGATTTGATTAGACATATCTGTCTGAAAAATATATGGGGAGGGGTAGTACACTACAATCTCAGTATTATTTAGTGTTCTGGTCAATAGTCAATTAATCAATGATGCAAACTTAAAGTTTTCAAGGAATTGTATCTATAATTAGCAAATCTCCAGTGGGGCAAGAGACAAAACTCCATATCTTATTAATTTCCTCTCTTCCCCCTCCTTTCCTTGATTTCATGGATAAATCATTTAAGTCCTATGAATTTTATAACTCAAATATTTTATAAGTTTATAAATGCCATGGTCTTTAGTATCTTGAAAGAGGAAGTTACAGTTTTCATATCTATCTATATTCATCTATATTAATCATGTACTTTAAATATTTATCATCTATTTAACTATACCTATTTCTCAACTTTCTTTTTCTATTTATTTACTATAACTCCAAACACTATTATCTATCTATTTATATCTCTCTATCACCCGCTTATAATAGGGTTGTAGGTTTCTTGCAGGGCAAGGGCATTTTTTTGTTTATATTCTCTAGGATCTAATATAACTCCTTAAATTTAGGAGATGCTTAATAACTGTTTGTTGAAATGAACTGTATTTCCAGGCCTAAAAATAAGTATGTTAAAAATCAACATCTTTAAACATACACTATCACAAAGAACCTGATTCTCTGAGAAATGACTAAATCAAGGAATTGTATTCATCTTTACAGTGAGGTAAAGGTTTCTTATTTTTGTAAAAATGAGCACTTGATTTGAAAACAATTGAAGGGGGGCTATAATAATTTTTCAAGTTGTTGACATCTAGTTATTGAAATCACCATTCCATAAAAGGAGTTTCCATGGGACCACCATAGTTTTGTTTGTTTATGAAGAATATAATTTTACATTCTTTTAAAGATTTCACCTATTAACATTTTGGAGTAATACAGTCAAATAAGTGCTGATAAATATGTATGGAAGGATCAGAAATATGATTATTCTTCTAGGAATTATCTTAGTTGTATCCTTGTTAGCTAATGATAATGGTATACTTGCTGACATGTTCCCCATGATGGATTATACAATAAATATTAATATTTTCCCATCCAGCTTCTTCTGTGGCAGCTTAGAACTCCACTGAGCTGACCAGGAGAATGATAGAGAATGGGCATCCTGATTGGACCCAAATTTGGTATCTTAAGGGCAACTTTGCTCATTCAGCATTAGCTGAAGCTATAAAATTATTTCCTGAAGGTTCCAGCTCAGACTCTTAGCCCACATTGTAGATGATTTGCTTTGCTTCTGAGCAAATATGGGATTCATATGCTCAAGAAGAATGACATCACTATCTAGAGTTATAGAATATGAAGTAGGAGTAACCTTAAAAACCATTTAATCCAATTACCTCATTGTACAGATAAGAAAAGTGAAGCCAGAGAAGAACATTTTACTTTGAAAATTCCAAACATCAGGGGTGGCTTGGTGGCTCAGTGGATAGAGCACTGGCCTGGAGTCAGGAGGACCTGAGTTCAAATTCAGCCTCACTTAGTAATTACCTAGCTGTGTGGTCTTGGGCAAGTCACTTAACCACATTGCCTTGCAAAAAAAAACTAAAAAAAATATAATTCCAAACATCACATCCCTTTAAGTGTCATTGTTTGACACTTAATGTGGTTAAATTGAAAGCTTCATGAGGGCAGAGATCATCCTAATTAACACTGTATAAACAAATGCTTTGCAATTAGCAATCAATGAATCATGACTGAATTAGTAAATAAGTGAGTAGGATATAAAAAGGATAAAGAACAAAATCCAAGAGTACCCCCAAATTCCTTCCTTTCCTAGTTGATTTTTCACAACTGCTAATACTCCTTCCCTAGCTTTCTGCTACCCAACTGATCACCTTTTCATGACCACTCTTTATTTCTTTTTTACTGTTTTGGCTACAGTACTCTCAGTGCTATTTTGAAGGCTCAGAAATGTGAATGAAGTGGAACACAAAACAGGAACTCAACTATCAAGACTTTCTTTTTCCTTCATTCTCTTCACATCATGGGTCCTCTACCTCTGATTACCAAACAGTTAGGGCAAGGGACAAAGGAGGTAGGGCTGCTGATTTTGCCTAAGGTATGGTGAGAATTCTCTAAGAAAAGACCTGATAATATGTTGAGATGCAATAGACATAGTTCAAAAAGATAATAGCACTCCTCAGAGAGGAAATATGAAGGTATAGCAGTAGATAATCCAGGGTTTAAGTAAATGGAAGCAGCTCAGTGGAGAGGCATATATCACATACAAACAAACTCACACACACATACATACACAAACATGCCCTTGTCCTTTATTTTCAGAGCACAAGTGATGTTCTAGGCAGTGTCTTGGCCTGGATTTAAGTTGAGGACAGTTTAGGCAAAATCATCAGCTTTCTTCCTGGGTCATTAAAGACCATTGGCAAGACAAAAGTCAAGATGGCTTTTGATGACCATGGATGATCTTAGAGTCTTTGTTGTCTCACCAAGTTCTAAGAACTCCATAATGTCTTTTTCAGTCTCTTTCATGGCTGTTGGGGGGAAAAAATTGCTTTCATCCATCCATTCATCTAGGGGAAGTTTTCATATGCTTGGGGTAGACATCACTTTAATTAACAAATAAACAGGTCTAATGGTTGGCAGTTATTTTCAACCTAGTTTAGTCTAACTGCAGAAGATAGTTTACTGAAGTGGAGCCAATGCCCATACTACAGCTTCTTAGAGACATAGATGAGATTTCAGTGACAAGTGGATATCAAAAGTATATGAGCAGCCCTGAAAAGGGCTTGGTAAGACCTCACACCAAAGATGTTAGTCCTCTCTGAACACCTCCACAAACACCAGAGCCACATAGCTAGCAAGTATAAAAGATAGTTTTTGAACTCAGGTTTTCCTGACTCCAAACACAGGGACTCATTCCACTGTGCCATGCTGTCTGTCAAAAGGACATATTAGAACTAGAAAGACCCTTTAGAGATAATTTAGTCCTATCCTCAGAAAGAGAGAGAGTGAGATACATTATATATAGAGATAGATAGAAAAATGATAGATAGATGGATAAATATAGATATGGGTGATATACAAGTTTAGGTCCACCTGTTGTGATTGGTCAAAGTTACTAGTAAAAATTAACAGAGTCCCCTACATCACCATGTCATGGAAAGGCAATAGGAGTTGCAAGAAAAAGAACTGGTTCCATGAATTGAGAGATATAATGGAGTAATTGTGGCAAGGGGAAATGCCAGGACTCTGCCAAGAGCTCTAAGAGAAACAAAACTAAAAAGTAATTGAGACAGAGAAAGTTTCTTAGAAACATTCCTGAAAAATGTCCTAGTCATGATTCAATTACCTTGGAGTACAAAGCTATTTCTCCCCCTATAGCTTGAATATAGAAAATTACAACCAGTTAAGAGAGAGGAGCTTAGAATGATGTTTTGGGCTGTAACAGAATCAGATAGGTATTTCAGTGAATAGTGTACTAGGCCTAGGATCAAGATTTGAGTTCCAATCCATAAAATTTTAGCAAAGAGAAGGTTACTTAGCAGGAAAGGATATTTAACTGTGCCAAAATCAGAGAGAGGTAAAGAAGTTTGAAAATTGAGAAAAACTATCAAATTAGATAATTTAGAGTTTACTACAGCCTTGAAGATGATCCAACCAATCAATAAATATTTATTAAGGACTTATTTTGAACCAGGCACTGTGCACAATTCAAGAGATTTAAAAAAAAAGGCAAAAGACATCTCATGCCCTCAAGGAGTTCAAATTCTAAGTAAAAGAAATTTAAGTTAATATTTGAGATCAGAAATCAGATTTCAAAAGAAGGCAGGTCAAAGTAGTGTTGGTAATAGTTATAGAAAGCATTTGCTGAGAATTTGAGAAAAGAAAGAGATAAAAGATGACAGTTTAAGTAGATGGTAAGTTCTCACAAAGATTTTTTTTTTCTTTTACGGATGAAAGAGTCATGTATATGCAGGAATATTCAGGAAAATAAGGAATAAATGGGGGAGGGTAACCTTAAGTGAAGAGTCTGCTAGCAAAGGCCAGAGAGATAGGTACATGAAGTTGTATTGACCTTGATCTACTCAAGGAGAAGGACTATAACATTATTAGAAATTAAAATAAAGAATGAAAAACAATGTTTTGAGATGAAATGAAAAGGATAGGTTACCATAGAATCTGATTTCTATTTGCATTGTAAAGTTGGGGAGGGAGGGATAGAATGATGTCCTAGGAGGACATGGGGTGATGGTAGAAATAATGAAGAATTAGGATTGTGAAGACATAAATATTAATATGACAAGGTATAGGATATTCAAAAGTAGAAGAGAAAGTATTGAATTTAATAGCTCCATGATTAAGATAAGAGGAGAAAGTGAAGCAAGAACAAGAAAGGTGGATGACCTGAAGAAATGCTGAGAGGAATACTTAA
The DNA here is from genome assembly GCF_037893015.1 of Macrotis lagotis. Taxonomy (NCBI): domain Eukaryota; kingdom Metazoa; phylum Chordata; class Mammalia; order Peramelemorphia; family Peramelidae; genus Macrotis; species Macrotis lagotis. Next base: position 419,410,293 of record NC_133666.1, on the reverse strand, counting down.
GGAAAAGGCTATATTTATATCATAACCATCAGATGGGCAATTGTTCTATTCCAAATACCTCCATGAAGGCTGTTTGTCCTTCATTTTGAAGAAAACCACACAACATCGGGGAAGTGATGCTATGACAAAGTACGTGAATTGGATTTGAATGAAGGGGTGCTGTACTAAGTCACCAGCCTCATTTTCTCTTACAGAGCCATCTAGGTTCCAGTGGCCATATATGATTCAGGCTGACTGGAGATGGCCCTGAATGCAAGGCAGAATTAAGTGAATTGCCCAAGGTGACACAGCTAGTAGGAGTCAAGTGACTGAGGCTGGATTCAAACTCCTGTCCTCCTGACAAGTCCAGTCTTCTATCCACTATACTTCCTATGATTGATGATAAGCATTGTAAGACATTAAGATATTCAAACAAACATATATCCATTTTTCTGAAAAAAATAATTTTTTTTCTCTCTAAAAGTGGAGACTATTTGGTCACTATTTTCTATGTTGATTGTCATACTCTAACAATGATTAATTAGTGAGCCTCAGCTTAAAAATAAAGGAAAACTCAATCATGCTTTTTTTCCTTTATACTTGATACAAAACAACAAACCTGATTCAATTTTCTTTCCTGATAAATTGACCAATTGTTTTAATGCCATACAGACACCACTTATATCCATATAATGATGAATAGTAGGTTGAAAGGTGAACAATTCAGCTTGTGTCTACACAGTACTAATAAAATTAAGCAAGTTGATTCAGTCATTCTCAATAAATGTGTATATAAGCTCCTTGAGAGAAAGCAGGGCCTGTCTTAACTTTTCTGTTGTATCCCTAACCTTAGTGCAGTGCTTTATATACACTAAGCACTTAATAAGTGCTTCATTCATTCAAATGTAATTCAGCCAAATTGGTTAGTGAAAAAAAAGCAACCAAAAATTCATTTAAACTTTAGATGAGAAACTATACTTTTGTCAGCAATGGGGGAACTCCCAATATGAAAACTTCTGCCGACAATGTATATAGGCATATTACAACCAGTCTATGACCTAGAAAGAAAGTTCCAGGGGGTTATATTTATCATCATATAGGAGATTATTACATAATTTCAACTAATCATGTTATTATAAATGTAAAAATCATCTTAGTTTTAACTTTAGACAGTAATTCATTCTGTCTTTCCTTGAAGGCTATTTTTTTTAATTCTTTAAATTCATTCTTATTTGAATCTTTTTCATGTTCTTTATATCCTTTTAAAATTCCATAGTTCCAAACTGAATAAAGAATTCTGTTAAGGCCTGACATATACTGACTATAACTAAAAAGCTATCTCATTTTTCTTATATCATATTTTTACATTTCAGTCTCATTCTCATACAGCTATATCCCTGCATCAAGTTATGCCCCCACTACTTTATGTCTAACCTAAAGACCTCAGGCCACAAACTCTATTTTGCTTCTGTGATTGAAAAGATTTCTTTAACCTATCTTCCTCATCTTTCTTCTAACATGTAAATACATTTTTTGCTGAAAAGAACTATTTACCTTAATTTTCTTTGAAAGAAGATATATGTTTCCTTTTGTAGCCTCAGTAATTAAACTTTTGATCATATCTTCTGACATGGAAAACTGTTTTAGACTCAGGACAACAGACTTAATTATGATGAACCCTGGGAAGAATAGTATCAAAACCAGCTTGAGGGAGATGTCATTTGATTCAATGGGTACAAATGGCTTTATAATTATTCCATAGCTGAGCCTGTTGCTAAGTAGAAGGAAATAATTCATATGGTGAGAGAAAAAAAATCTTTCCTTCATTTTTGATGATGTCATCCCAATACCACATGGCCCAACTGTTAGGCTGCTTCTGCTAACGTTGTTATGCTAAGCAGCTAAGGTAATTATGAATTAACTAATCAGGTGAATGGATAAGGAGGCAGAAAACTCAATTTCAGTCCTCCAGAGGGAAGGTTTAGGTTTGTGAATTAGAAAGAAAATTTGGCGTGTAGTTTTTATGTGTCCTGGAGTACTGAGACAGGACTCTGGGAATGCTCCTCCAAAACAACTCCTGGTTTGGAACCTGGAAAGGAGCTATAATGTCAAAAACAAACAAAAAAATAGATGTGGGGGCAGGAGTCAGAGATGCTCCTTTCTGACCAAATAGAAACCTTTCCCAAAATGAATTCTATTGACTTCCAAAGTTAACCTTTTACTTACTTATCTTCAAACATCAAATAATATTTGGAACTCCCATATGGAAGTTTGAAGTCAGTGGGAATAGGTTACCCACTCAAAGAAACCAGAGTTTATAAACAAACAATCCCCACAGTATGGATTTCTAAATTTGGTGTTAGAACATGTAATATTTTATTTCATAAAAATAGTACATGGAGAGATAACAAAACATAGGGGAGTTGTCCTCCAGTACTTGGGTTCAATAATCACTTCTAAAACAACCTCTGGAATCTTGGACAAGTCACTTAACCTGATGATTCCCTATGTTCCCCAATAAGACCATAAAGTAGCAGATCTGTATTGGTAGAGTTTCCATGAATTGAAAAATAAAATATATATTTTAAAAATTTTACACATATACACATTATATATGTATATATGTATATATTCATATGCATATATGTATAACATATACATCAATAAAATCAGTTTCAGTCCCCATCTACCCAAAAAATATTCAATATTTTGTAAAATTGTTTTCCACTGGCTGCCATATGTTAACATGCTTATTGGAAGAGGGAAACCCATGAAATTTTACTATTTTGCTGGCACCCCCAAATCTATTAAGGTGGATTGAATCTTTGTACCTTGTTCATAGCACAAGTACAGAGCTGAACTCTAAAATAGCTACAAGGTTTTCCTCTAGAGAGGTCTTAATTGGAATAGTCAACATCCTATATGGGGGTGGCTAGGTGGCACAGTGGATAGAGCACTGGCCCTGGAGTCAGAAGTACTTGAGTTCAAATCTGGCCTCAGAAACTTAATAGTTACCTAGCTGTGTGGCCTCGGGCAAGCCACTTAACCCCATTTGCCTTGCAAAAAACCTAAAAAAATAAATATCCTATAGAAGACTTTTTAATTCAATAACAAACATATCAATCTGTCAAAAATATCTCCTACATAATACATTTAGAATTTTTAACAATAGTCTTAAACATAAAAGCCGCTCAATTATTCTTATAAAGAGGATTGTGAATGTTGTGTTATCCTAAACTCAGTTGTGTCTGTCTGGACATAAAATCAAATGGATTTATAAGTCCTATCACAGAAAGGGGAAAAGATATAAAAAAGGGAAATCAGATTTGTGATTGCTCCTGCAATACCAGAAGTTCAGACTTATTTTTACTTCTAGTCTCAGAGGTATTTGGGGCATCAGAAGCTTTGCTACTTCTCCATCCTGTGACAGAATAGAATTCCAGGAGAAATTCATCTCAGAAAATTCCTGACTTAGACCTCACAAATTCCAGAACCCCACCTTCAACCTTCCAGTTGAATTAGGTCAAATACTTCTAATTACATTGACTCCTCAGCTTTTCCAGTGTTGCCTCCAAGGGTGAGGCAATGCTTTTCTCCATTGGAGGCTCAACCAAGCATGTCATTCTGAAATGAAAAAAAAAAAAGTTTAAGTCCATTAATAAACACCAAGTTTGCCATCTCCTCAATCCAGAGTACATAACTCAATAGGAAGTGGGAAGGGGAGATAATCAAGTTCTATGGAGAATTTCCTTTCTTATTCATTTTCTGCAGCTTCCTCTTGGCCCATAAGCTGCAATTTTCAAGAACAGTTTAGCAAATGTGTATCATGAGTCCTGCAGACCAAGATGACAAATGCATCACAAAATGTTGCTTTTTGTTCCCAAGAAGGTATGATAAAACCAACAGTTGCATTTGCCTCTCAAAGAGAAACTGTAAGTAGCTTTTTTTCCATTTAGCAGAAACCTTCTTTAGTTTTTATTTACAGCAAGAAGGTCAAGATCAATAAGATTCGATTCCTCCATAATGTGTCCAATCAATCACAAGAAGAGGATCAAGTTAATCTTTTTAAACTGTCTAAAATCTGTGGGCTTCTTATCATCTAATACATTTTTTGGATACTCTATCACACTGCAGAAATTTCATTCTATGTTTTTCTTTTAGTCAAAGAATTCATCACAAATGATCAAGTTGCTAGTGATGAGCCATTGCATACTTAATTAGATAGCACCTAACAAATCAGACATATGTGATTGCCAAGACTGGATCCAAAGTCTTGCCAGAGCCAGAACCTTTAAAGGATCATCTCCATAACATAGTGAAGCATTTTCAGTGGTAACTAGTAGTAGTAGTTGTTCAGTGATTAAAGGAATTGTATTGGGATGCAAGAAAGTTAGTGCTTTGAAAAGGAGGTAGTAGTCCTTTGGGAAGGAGATATCCATCTCTAATGACATCAGAGATGGGGGCAAAGTTTACCATATTATAGGAAAAAAATACTAATGGTGGAGGTTATTGTCATAGAGTTTATCATTTATTGCCGAAAAGAAATGTAGAATGTATCTGCTCCAACCTCCTCATTTAACAAGTGAGGAAACTAAGGTCTAGAGAGAAACTTGAATTCAGAGAGGTAGATAGAGGATGGTTAGATAGATAATTTACTTCTTCACTTTTTTGAATATTGTTTTCTCAAAGCTAATATAAAATCTATTTATGTGCACAGATACTGTTTTATTTTTATTTTCATAACCCCCAGAGACTTTATAAATGTTTGATGAATCAAATTGAACTGATTAACTCTGATGGACCTATCAGACAGTTAAGTGAAAAAGATGAATTGTATATCCATTAGGGATATCAAGGTGTTGATTTAGGAGGAAAGATTAGAGAAAGAATTTAAAGTGCTAATCACAGTACAAGATAACTGTCTTCAAATCATTAGTCTATTAACTATGTTTGAACTAGAAATTCTAAAAAAAGAACAACATTTTACAAGACAGGGTTCCTGTAGAAATAAATGATTGAGTCAAAAAAGCTGATTTTCTTGGCAAGGGAAAAATATGAATCTTAGTTGTATTACTGCCAAAGGTTTTGTATGTGTGTGTTTTTGCTTTTTGCTAGGCAAGAAGAGAATATTGAGGATTTTTTCTACCATTCAAGAAAATCATTTTTCTGCTATAAATATTAATGGATTTTGTAATAAATTACACACTTGAATGGCATTTTATTACTTAAAACTAAAATATTAAAAACCTCATTTGGAATTCACTGAGAAATCATGTAATTTAAATCACCTAAGATAGGGGAGAAAAGGGCCACAAACTATTGCTTGGGAAATATTAGAGTTATTAAAATACATCTTTTGGGGATGGGTTAACATGTTTCATAGAACCATCTAAAGAAAAGAAGACAGGACAGCTAGTCTAATATATTAGTCTTCCATCAAGAGTATGACACTCAAATTCTCTATTTGCTCCTTTCATTCAGCCTTTGAAAATGTTGATTAATAACTTACTCAGAAGCTTAAATTCATAAAGAAATCTTGGGTAATCTTATTCTCACAGTTTTTAGGGCAGAATATCTTTCTTTTACCTCTGGATGAATTTATTTACAAGGTCATACACAAAAACACCCTGCTTGAAAATGTCCTTAGAAATGGTCACAAGAACTATATACTAAAAAAGATTTTGCTACTTTTTTCTTCAGCCCTTCTCCCTGAAATTTGTTTTGCACTATGCCAAAAGATAATTTTATTAGTATGTTTAATCTGTATAATTGTAATTATAAAGAACAAATCTTTGAAGAGGATTCTTATCATTTGACGAAACCACTTATTCAGGTGTCCTTCACTAAAATCTAACTCTAAAGATCTCCTACAGGCATAAATATACGATCTTAGGTCCTCCAAGTTTCTGCCAATGGAACACACAATCTCTAAGGATTTAGAAAAGTAAGAAAAACTTCAAGACTTAGCCTAGTAGTAAAAATATATCTGACATGTAAGAATGAGTCTAATTAGCAGAGGATTATTGCATGATTCGTTGCAGGTGATAAAGTTTTCAGCCACAGTAACTGTGAACCAATTGTCATTTCAATTTAGTGTAAATTCCTTTAGAGAAGAGACAGGTTTGTTTTTTACAAATCCTTATATCCTCAATGCTAAACATTTAATTTTATATTTATACTATACACCAAATGAAGTACTAATAAAAGCACTTAGCACAGTTGTTGAGCTGATTTTTAGTCTTATTTAACTCTTTGTGACTCCATTTGGAGTTCTCTTGGCAAAAATACTAGAGAACTTTCCATTTCCAATTCATTTTATAGTAGTAGAACTGAGGCAAACAGGATTACATGACTTACCTATTGTCTAATAGCTATTAAGATTTTAAAGTTGGATATGAATCCAGTAAGAAGAATTGTTCTGACTCTTGTCCTGGTGTTCTCATAATTGTGCCACCTAGCTGCTCTGTACTTAACCTAGTATCTGGCACTTAGTAAATCTTTATTTTCTCCCCTCCTTCTTTCCTATTTTTAAATATACTTTTTGTTCCCCTCATTAGAAGGTAAACTCATTGTGATTAGGAATTGCTTTATTTTTTTTGTATTGGTGTTTCCAGAATCTAGCTTTTTAAGCAAGCTTAAAATAAAAACTTTTAGATTGATTGATGGTCAGTTCTTAATAAATGCCTATTATTGTTACCAAATATCAATGTAGAGAGTTCCTAATGCTGAAAAAAATCTCAGAACTTAAAGAACTGAAGAACCATTTAGTTGTCAATCATTATTTTCACCTTCAAACACTTTACTGTGTGTGTGCGCATGTGTTAAGTTCCAGTTAGACTAGCACCTCAGAAAGTGTTAGGTTCCTGCCAGCTAGCTTGCCCTTACACAGGCAAACGTTGAAGGGGAGGGAGACGACAAGGGAGACAAGGTTGATGACAAGGTTGACGACAAGGTTGACGACAAGGTTGACGACAAGGTTGACGACAAGGTTGACGACAAGGTTGACGACAAGGGAGACGACAAGGGAGACGACAAGGGAGACGACAAGGGAGACGACAAGGGAGACGACAAGGGAGACGACAAGGGAGACGAGGGTGGCAAGTTCTCCATCTACTAAACCAAATACAAGTGCTTAAATATCCTCCCCAATCCCTGATCCACTCCTACTCCCATGGCACTCTACAATCAATCAGTAAATAATGCTCTGGTGCTAGAGGACACCAGGTGATGAAAATTTACAGTACTCCCACACACAACAGTCCTTTACATGCATGTGTATAAATAATTAATCTATTTTGGGGGGGGGCTACAAAGAAATACACAACTCAACTTCTGAATTCTATTTTTGATGCATTTAATTATTTTATAAGTATTTATAATTTTATCCTCCCATTACTCCCTTATGAGCAATGAAAAATAAAATATAAGACTCTCTTCTTAAACAAAGTCCTGAAAAGTAATTTCCCAGTTTGACCATGAATGAAAATGGGTGTCTCTCTCTTTATATATATTTTAAGTTTATTACCTCTCTCGCAGAATGTAGGTACTGTGATTTGTTTTCAGTCTTCTGTACACATATTATATCATTGCACTGATCAGAGTTCTAAAGTTTCTCCAAAACTGTTTTTTCTTATAATGCTATTATTGTGAAAATTGTTCTCCTAGTTCTGCTTACTTTATTCTACATCAGTTAATGAAGTTTTCAGTTTCTTCTGAAACTGTCCATTTCATTATTACTTATGATATAATATTTCATTATGTGCATATCCCTAATTTGCCTAGCCATTCCCAAATAAGAATTCTAGTTTTTATCTACTTTGAAAAGAGCTGCTATAAATATATGTACATATTTCATATGCACTTCACTATACATCCCCACATATATGTGAACATATACACACATACATAGACACACATACATATATATATATACGTGTATGTATATAAATATTGCAAATATTCATCCTTTTCTTTTTTTCTTGCTCTTTTTGAGGTATAGGCCAGGTAATGGTATCAATGGATGAAAGCAAATATAGTTTGATCATTTGGGGGCATAGTTCCAAATTGCTTTCCAGAAGAACTAGACCAACTCACAACTCTACCAATAGTATACTAGTATACTAGTATATCTACTTTACTACATACCCTACAACAGTTGTCATTTTACCCTTTTGTCCTCATTGCCTATCTGATGGTCAAACCAATTTCTAAGAATAACACAGAAAGAACATCATAGTTTCAAAATATCCATTAGAAAACTCTAAAATACTTTCATATATCCTTAAAGAAGAAAAAATGAAGAATAAATTTATCTTTTATGGGTCCTGAAGATTGGCTTTAAGATTTAGTTAATTGAAAAAAGAACTAATTTCAACTATCCAATACCTTCCAACTTAAATGAACTACATTTAATGCCCAAGGTTATCATTTTCATTTGAATTAGTTAGACTTTTCAGAAATTGTGACAGGGTTGATTGTTGGAATCAGCCTGCCTTTTTCTTCCTGGGCTATTAAATTAATGTAAAAACAGATTTTACATTAATAAAGGGCCAGAAGCCTAAACTTTAACTCCTACAAGACTCCCAACAACCCTCAGTCACATTACTTTTCCTTCAGAGAGGGCTAGGGTTTCTTTGCTTACAGCAAATGAGTTTTGTTCTAGCCCCAGTAACCAATGGGCCTTATGCTCTCTTGCACTTCATGAAAGCATTCCTTCCTGTCTTTCCTGGGGCCCTTTTGGAAGCTACAGTGTTTTCCTTTCCAATAACACCCCTGCCCCAATCCTAAGGTCTTCTTTTGATTCTCCTGCTAAAAAGGTAAAATGAGATGACTTTAGAAGCTTAAAAAGTGGGGCAGCTAGGTGGTACAATGGATCAGGAGGACGTGAGTTCAAATGTGACCTCAGACATTTAACAATTGCCTAGCTGTGCAACTTTGGCCAATGCCATGTCACTAAACTCCATTGCCTAGAATAAATTAAAAAAAAAATTTAAGTTTGAAAAGTAAATTTTATTCCTAAAAATGATAAACTTAATTCTGGTCATGTTACTATGATAAAAACCTAATATGAGAAACTATAAGAGGATGTATATGTATATATATATATATATATATATATATATATGTGTGTGTGTGTGTGTGTGTGTGTGTGTATATATATATATATATATATGTATATATTTGTTTATATTTGTGTGAATAGTTCTTTTCAAAGTGGATAAAAATTGGAAATCCTTTTATTTGGGAATGGTTAAATAAATTAAGGAATATGAGAAACTCTGACATAGACACACACATGCTCATACATGCATAAACATATATAAGCTGACTTTTTCTTGTTGAAAAGGAATACTATGATATTGCTTTTAAGAATCTCAAGTGCTTAAAAATATTGAAGAATTTGAATGTAAGACGTATTAACTTAAAAAAAATCACGAATTGTATTGACTATCTTGATGAATCATTCCCTTGCAAATGACAACTGATTTTAAAACAACAACAGATTTTATCTGCACTATATTACTATTTAGGCCCTAGCTGCCCCAAGTCACATCAATAATTCACCATTCCTTGGGGAAGCTAGGTGGCACAGTGGATAGAGCACCAGCCCTGGAGTCAGGAGGATCTGATTTCAAATCTGAACTCAGACATTTAATAATTGCCTAGCTGTGTGACCTTGGGCAAGTCACTTAACCCCATTGCCTTGCAAAAAAAAAACCCAAATTAAAAATTAATAATTTGCCATTCCTTACAGAGAGGGTATAGCAGTATGAGCCAAGAAGACTTGGATTCCAGCTATGATTCTAGTCCTATGATCTGGAGGGAATAGATTGACCTCTGTGTCCTTCTGCTTCCTTATCTGTCAAATGACCTGGTTGGATTAGGTTAGCTCTAATGATTTTTGTTTTCCAGTTGATATCTTTGTGACTTCATGATCTTTGTAGGCATCACAAACAACTGATGACTGAAATTTTCATTACCATATTCAAAAAGGATCAAAGGCAGGATCAGGAGTAATCTCAAAATTCTGTCTCAGGGCAGCAGCCAGCTTTCCTCACTCCTCATGATCCCTTCCATGAAACCTCAGTAGATACGAGCAGAATCAGTCATAATATCAGGTCAAGTTCAAATGCCAAGAATTCCAGATTTGTCTTGAAAGAATCATGAATTAATTGCTTTACCATCCAAAATCACTGAGAGTAAGACTCTGAATCCAATTTTAGAGAGTTATTCTCTGGGTGACCTTGAGTGTTTAGCACAGGGAAGAATACTGATCAGAAGGACATTGCAATAGTTCAGATGAGAAGCAATGTGGGTCTGTGCCTGGGTAGGTTGTCTTGTGAGTTGAAAAAGAGAATAAATGTGAGAAGCCTGGAAACAAGTTGTTTATCCACTTGTAATTCAGGAACTGGAACAAAAGAGTGAGTTGAAAACTGGGCATTGGACAAAACTGGATAAACAAGCTGATATTAATTTCTCTATCTTCTTTTATCGAGGTTATGCTGGCAAATCATTAGCTTTTTATTGTCAAAGCAGAAATACCCACCTGAAGTCAGACCAGGAGATTAGGACTTGGAGTCCTAAGTAGAAAATTAATTTTTACCTGTTATGAAACAGATGAACTGAGAGAATCTTAAGTGAAGTAGGCCTGATGGAGAGAATAATATTATTATACTAGTCACTAATCTAGTCTCTTTCCCAGTCAGATAAGCTGTGTCTATATAAATTGGGTAAATAAATCACTGGATTATAGAATGTTGATCCAATTCAGAAAGCCCAACTTAATGTGACCAGGATTTCTAGACTCCACAAATCAAAAAGAAGGGAATTGGGCTAACTTCAGAATTGAATCACAAGATGAAGTCAGTGTAGTTTACCCAATTCCTTCAATTAACCTCTTGCTATCCTAAACATGTCAATTCCCTCAACTCTACTTATATATTACTAAATATGTATATTTAAATATATATGTGAATGTATATATAACCATATAAATATATACATATTCATAATATAGAATTATTTGTATAATAATGCACAATATACAAATATTACTACATTTAACATTTATTACAATATTCAATCATATAAAATAATACAAAAATTTTACATTTAAGTATAGCTATAAATATATATTTAATTTAATTTAATTTGTTAACTTTGTTACATTGCAAGTTCCAAACTTTCTCCCTGCCTCTCTACCCGACACTAAAGAAGGTCACCATTTGACAAATAAATGAAAAATCATACTATGGATATTTTTATTTATCAGTTCTTTCTCTGTAAGTGAATAGCATCTTCCTTCATAGGTCCTTTAAAGTTTATTTGAGTCACAGAATAATTTGAATATCCACATATATTCTTAGAACAATATTGTTATCATTGTATACAATGTTTTCTTGGTTTTAAACACTTCACTTTTCATTATTTCATGCAAATATTACCAAATTTTGCTTCTAAAATCAACCAACCAATCATTTTTCTGATGCAGTAATAGTCCATCAAAACCATATCCCACAACTTTTTCAACTATTCATTAATTGATTAATATTTCATCAATTTCCTCATACATTTATAAATTAATAGATAATATAAATATATTTCATATCTATATAGATATATAGATTTTTTTTACATGTTGTCTCCTCCCATCAAAATGTGAGCTCTTTGAAATCTGGAATGCTTTTAATTTACTTTTTATCCCTGGTGCTTAGCAAAGTGTCTGCTACATAGTAAATATTTAATAAATACTTGTTGATTGACTAATAGTGTCACATGTAGAGCCAAATATTCAGTGACTTTTCCTCCATCCCTCTCTGATTCTTACAAGCTTCAGTTAACTCTTTTTTCCTTCTCTGTCTTTTCTTTCTCCCTTGTCATACTTTTTTCTTCTTGATTTCCTTATTATTCATTCCTTCCTTGAATATTACATATTCTATGGTAAAGATTATTACAATATTCAGGAGACCAAACCATACATTGTGCAGTTATGTTGTACTGACAGAAATACAAATACAGGTCATTCTCTGCAGGTCCCTGAAAAATTCTCCATTTTTCATAATTGGTGAAAATGAGATCTTCATTCTTCTGATTCTCCCATTTACACCTCTCATTACCTGTGTAACTTTAAATAAGTGACAATGACCTCAGATTTCAGTTCCCTTTTCTGTAAATTGTGGAGGTTGGAGAGAATTTATCCTGAGGTCTTTAAGTTCTAAATCTATGATCCTGGATGGATTGTTTGAGACCTTCTGCATTCATTCTAAATATTTAGATATGATCTGTAGAGACTACATGGAACCAAACTAAAATATTGAAAATAAACCAAACAATTTAAAAAAAACTTGTACAATTACTTTATTTTCACAATACTCAGAGTATCTTACATGAATTTGTTGATTACTTACAAGTTTGTTAAATTTAATTAAACATATGTTTTAATATGGGAAGGTAGTATAGCAGAGAGAATACTAAGTCTTGAGTGAATTAATAGTTAATTAATTAATTAATAGTGGGGAAGTCATTTTAGCAATGACTATCTCAATTTCCTCATTTGTAAAATGGAGATCATAATAGCAGCTATCTCCCAGAGTTATTTTGAGGATCAAATTAGAGACTAATTGTAAAGTATTTTGTACAGATTAACTGTCATATGAATATTAGCCATCAGCACCATTATATTATTATTATTATTATTATTATTATTAGACCAGAAAGGAAAGAATCAAAGGAAAAATTATCAAGTATTCAGAATCATAAAAACAGTATCCCTATTTGTATGGGCAACTACTACAATTTAAGCCTAGGAAAGCAACACAAAATCTAAGTATTTATACTTATATATTTATAAATGTTAATTAAGGATTCCACTATTATTCTGCTGGACATGATATTGAAGGCATTAAGTTGAAAATGGTGATAAAATTATAGTACAGACAAATTGTCTACAAAGACGAAGAAGACAGCAGAGCAATGATGGAATTTGGATAGTGAGTCAAAAATAGAATATGCTGACTCATAAGGTAGTGTGATATTTATGTCACTGAGGGTCTTCAAGCAGATGGAAAATGGCTAGTTACGAGAATTATTGTAAATTAGATTCACGCTTTGGTAAGAGTCAAACCAGATGACCCCTGAGTCACCACTTTAGTATTCTATAATTCTATGATCTATTTATAACCTGATATAATACAATTATTTTATTTTGAGAAATGTCAGATCTATTCCTAATGGTGCATACATAAACCTTACATTTTTGTTTATTCAAATTATGGTGGAACACTGATTATATTTAAGAAACCTGTCTGTTTTTAAAAATCCATTACACTAAGTGACTGAGTCCCCAGCACCAAAATCAGATGCATCTAAGAGGAAGTTTGTCATAGGAGCTTAACAAGAAAATTTGCTATTGGAACTTGAAAAAGGAACAATTGATGAGTGGAGATCACATTGCCATTAACTATGGCAGATTAAGAAATTTGCAGTGACTTACAGATAATATTTTTTGTCCATGTCCATCTGTCCATGCCAAGTAACTGCATGAGTAAGTGAATCCTAAAGTGAGTACCAAAAGGACTCAACGTATTCCTCAATATTGTTCAGTTTATTACAGGAACTGTTTGACTGGAGAAAATGAAAGAAATGATTCAAAGAGGAAATGAAAAAGAGAAAGGATGTGAAGAGGCAAGGGGAGAATCCTGGAGGATGGTAAAATGTGTTAGATGGAAAGGAAGAAGGAATATTGAATATTTGTATTTGTGTATATCAGGGTGGATGTTGCAGTTGGGGGGTGGGGGTAAATGCTTTCATGATAATTTTTAGTCCCTTCTACTCTCTACCTATAACTGGGTAAGAGAACAACTGAATCCTTTCCAGTCCTTTCCCACTTTTTCCAGGGAGGGTGGTTTAGGATATAATCTCTCTTTCTGTCTCCACTCTGTATTCTCTGTCTTCTCTTTAGAGGTTTAATCACACCCTCTTACATTTAACTAATTTTTGAAACTAGGGGCAATAAAATGATCCTGAGACCAGATAGTCCATTCATCTGATTTTTTAAAAATCAAGTTTATAGATCAATGAATAAATGTGTAGTGCAGATACAAGAATTTAGAACCTCCAATTAGGGGAATTATTAAGATTCAGGCAAAGAGTTGGTTCTTTGTTCTAATTTAGATTTATCTTTTCCTCTATTTAATAATTGACCTTTTTAGGTCTGAGGCAAAAATTTAGATATAGGAAATATTGAGGTAAATTATGTAATTAGGGTAGGGAGGGGACTGAGAGAAAATGATAACCCTTCTTTTGAAACTTCCCTTAGTCCTTGAAAAGGTAGAAGCAATTGGTAGCTTCTGGGGGGAGGGAGGTTCTTTTCTTCAAGATTCCTCTGGGGATTCTCTCTCTTCTCTGCTGCAGCTCAGAAACATTTCTTTATTTCTCTTTTCATTTCTCACTTTACTTATTGTCTTAGTGCCATCAATTCTTTCTAGCTAAGTTTGTTAAGGCTTGTGTAGAGCTGGCATGTAGTATAATCCCCCACAACTTCTTCTGCTGCTCTTCAGGTTCCTATCTTTTTTTTTTAGCTAATGTCTCAAATTGTGCATCCCTTTAAAAAAATTCTTAGGCAAGACTCAAGTTGATCTTGGGGCTTAAAGACCATTGCTATGGTTTCAAATTGCCCCCAGGGTTGAGTCCTTCTGAATTAGAAATTTCCTCTGATAAGTTCTCTAACTCTATTAAGCTTGCAATAAGTATTAGGCTTTTGCTACAGAATAGGGTTTTCTAAACTTTTTCATGGAGTGGACCTCTTTGATAATCTGGTAAAATCAATGAATCCTTTCTTAGAATAACATTTTACCTACATAAAATAAAATATGTAACATTACAAAGGAAGCCAACAATATTGAAATAGAGTCATCAAAATTTTTTTTAATTTCATGGATCTCTGGTTAGTGATTTCTTAATAGAAGCTCATTGGTTGATACCCTCAAACTCTATCCTTCAACACTGTTGGTATAAGCTTACTCTCATGCCATCCAATTATTAGAGCCTACCAGTTTAAAAAAACTGGATTTTTTAAACATATATATATATATATATATATACATATATATATATATATAATGGGTGTGTATGTGTATACAATATATATGTGTGTGTGTTTACCAAGCTAACATGAACAATGGAGACATCTGTTGTCTTCCTAGACTGTATAGGTGGAATATTAATATTGTATATTATGTTCTAATATGTTTTGTTAAAATATATTATGTCATGTTGCACTACAATATGCCAGCTTATGTTATACCATGCTATGTTGTGTCATGTCATGCTATATCAGGTCATGTTATAGCATGTCTTATTATATGATCCAGTATTAAGAGCTAAACATACTTTGAGGGCAGAAAAAAGATGATGATACAGCAAAGGACACTGGAACAGATTGATAAGAAAGAAAATGAAGACAAAAGTATAACGAAAATCAGTGAAGGAACTAGGGCTCAAGAGGAGAGAGTAGTTGACAGTATCAAGACTACCAAAAGATCAAGTAAGGATTGAAAAAAGAAGCTATCACTTATATTTGGAGGAAAGGGTTCAAGAAAATTCAGAATGAAGATCAGTTAAAGGAACTAGGAATATTTAAGACCAAGGCAGGATATGATAATTAAATTCTAGTAATGGCCTTAGCTCAAAAAGTAGTATTTCTAATTATAAAGAAGTCATTATTTTTTATATGAAGCCTAAGTAAGTTGCCTCTCTTTTTGTCTCCCCCCCAATGCAGTGGGGTTAAGTGACTTGCACAAGGTCACACAGCTAGGTAATTATTATGTGTCTGAACACACATTTGAACTCAGGTCTTCCTGACTCCAGGGCCAGCGCTTTATCCACTGCACCACCTAGCTTCCCCTAAATTAACTCACTTTCTATCCTTGACAGTCATTTGAATAATTATATTGTGTTTCTTTATCCTCCCCAAGCCTTTTCTTTTCCAAGAAACATGTTTCTAATTTCTTTTTTTAGGTTCTTTTTTTTATTGGAAGATTTTATTTATTTTGAGTTTTACAATTTCCCCCCCCATTCTTGCTTCCCTTCCCCCACCCCCCACAGAAGGCATTCTGTTAATCTTTACATTGTTTCCATGGTATACATTGATCTACATTTCTTTCAATATCCTAATACCTTTTCTCGGAATATTGCCTTTCAGATGCCTGAAAACAATGAATAAGTTATATTTGAATTGTGATTTAGATATAGAAATTGACATCATCGTATCATCTGACGGTCCTTTGAGCCTCCAGTTTATTCAGGTTTGCAAACAGGGCAGTGAAACCAGCTCAACCCAAGATTTGGAGGTTCTGTCTCCATACAAAAGGTTCTAAATTGTATCCAAACTCAGACCACTTAATAACTTTATCCACTCAACATGTAAATTATAAATTCTTAGTACATATAGTCATTTTGTTTCCTGCATCTGAAAAAAACTTATCTTTCAAAAATACTGAAAAGCTAACCACCTGAACCTATTTTTTTCCAGCCAGGTGCACAATATTGCTGCTTTTACTTCCTTTGAGTGTTTATGCTTTTAGTCAGTAAACTCTCAGACTGGTGCTTAGTAACTTTTTCAGGTTAATTTCATCTATATTCCAGTTGTATGTACACATGAGGCATGATACAGAACAAATATTGTAATAGTCTTCTACCTTCTTAAGCAATAAAGATTGACTCATTATTTAACTCTAATCTAATGTTTTAATATCTTAAACAGTATAGTCATCATGATTCCCACAAGGGTTAGACTTTCATCTTTAGTGATCTCAGAAAAACAGAGAATGAGTTTTATACTAACCTTGAGAAGAAGAAAAGATTAATCTATAAGGCCTTATAATAAAATTTAAATATTCTGATTGAGTATAACATAACATAATTTGTCCTTAATATGACATAATTCAAATATGATATACATTTGAAAATGTAATATATATATATATATATATATATATATATATATATATGAATAGGTATCAGAGGAAAATTATACCTGCAAAATTTTATTTAGTACCTCATTTATAAATGCTTCCTAAAAAAGGAAAAAAGCTTTAAAATGGGCCCAATTTTCACACTGGAATACATTAAATAGTCAACATTTATTCAGAGTTCTTAAAATAAGTTTTAAAGTCTAATTAATTTTCAACACACAAAGGAGTGCACATTATAAAGTGATAAATGCTTATGTCTATTATGGGAAAAAAGTTCTCCTAGGAATAAGTAAGAATAAGCACAAATCCCATCGTTTTTAGAACCTGCTGAGATTCAGTTCTGCAGCAGCAGATCAGAAGAGACAAACCAAGGAGAGGGCAAGAGTGAAGAAATGGCCTATTTTCCTTCTTGTATCTGGCAATTACTTTAGTTGAATAGGTGACTTCATCATTTTCTTGCACTTTTTGTAGTTCTAGGACAATTGCCAACAACACATTTTCTCAACTATTCAAAGGCATCATTCAAACTTTGTTTACCCAAAAATTGCCAGAGAAAACATTCACCTGAAATGCAGTCTCTCTCTCTCTCTCTCTCTCTCTGGTCAGCACTACCCATCAGAAGTGTTAAGACTCTTTTTCCCCTTGTGCCAATTAATAGGAAATTACTAACATCCATCATTTTTAATTCAAGTGATATTCATACACATCAGGAAAATATATGAAAGACTAATACCCAGATTGCTTAAGGTTGATCTCAAGGTCAGTCAAAATGATCCACAGGAAACATTAACAGGCAGCTGAAATTGCTTACAATTTGTCAGTAATATTTTAGGGCAATCTCTTAGAGATAAGTTGTATTTTAGTAATTTGGAGTGGCCAGCATGGATTTTGATTCAAAGAGACAAGCTTTGAGGAGATTAAATGAAAGAGAACATATTTATGTAATCTTGAACTTGGCAAAGCAGTAAGATCAGTTATAGAGATTACCCCATAGTTCCCTTCTGCCATGTGGGTTGATGCACTCAGTTGATCGAATGCCAAATTTCCAAGCAATGATTCCATGCTTCTTTTGTTTGTTGAAAAGAATTAAAAGTTTGGGATTTGATAATGAAGCCATGTGTGTGTGTGTGTGTGTGTGTGTGTGTGTGTGTGTGTGTGTGTGTGTGTCTTTGTTAGTATCTGTCAAAGAAACAGAGATTGTGTTTCAGAGTTATAGTGTTTACCTGTAGCAGATCTTCCAGTTAAGTATATCAAGGAGAGAATATAGTTTTAGTGAATTTTAATATTAAATATAGATCTCTTCCAAGTATGTTTGGAAATGTCAATTTTTTTTACATTTGATAAAACACTTCACCTCAGCACATACTACACACACATACACACACACACACACACACAGCTTCAAGGTTAAATAGAATTCTTCATTTATATGTTTACTTTTTCTGCCTCTTCACCTTTATGAAATGGGGTCTATATTTTTTAAAATAAATTTCATTAATAACTTTTGGTTCTATATCACCTACATTCTCCAATATATATGCTTCTCCATTCTTCCAAGAGGACCTGTCCCTTATGATGAAGAATACAAAGAGGAAAATAGTGTGGCAAATCTAACAAGCATATTTTAAAAAAGTCAACATTATATGTAGAATTCCATATCCATAATTCCCTATCACTACATGAGAGAGCACTGCTTTTTCTTATGTCTTCTTTAGGGCCACACTTTCTCAGTATAATTTCATAGAATTTGGTTTTTATTGCTTGGTTGTTATTCTTTTGATTTACATTCTTTGTAATTGTGCATTTTTATTTCATTTCTGCTTACTTCACTTTGCATCAGTTTGTACATGTCTTCTATGCTTCTCTATATTTATTGTAACCTTCATTTCTTAATCATTCCATTACATTCATGTATGGCAACTTGCTTAAGCATCTACTTTTGTAGACAAATTTGTGGACATCTACTTTTTCCCCAATATTTTGCCATTACAGAAAAAAAGGACTGATTTCACACACACACACACACACTCATATATTAGAGTCTTTCTATCAGGAAAAAACTGTGAAATTGATAATTCAGCAGTATACAGTAGTATATTAGAGAAATAAATGCATTATTTTTCTTGTAAACGTGGGAGAAAGGAATGAAATTTCTAAGAAGTGTAAGAGATAGTAGAAACAAATACTTATTCAATCACCTATTTTAAAAATAAGAGTATTAAATGAAGAGAACTATTGGGGACTTAAATGATTGGCTTTTTTTCTCACCAATAGGTTGATATTTGATAACCAGAAGAAAAATTGTATCAGATCTAGTTGGAGAGATTGGATGACTTCAGTAACCACATCCTCTTTACTCAGAACCAGATTCCACCTTTCAATGTCATTGTGCTGTCTTCAGTTACTTCCTACTAAGCCATCATATGTGTACTGAATGGTCCAAAGACCACAAGTGATGCCAATCAGTTGTCACATATATTTTAACTTCAGTAATGTGTGACTTGAACTAGGCCAGGCAAAAGGAAAAGATGATGAAATAGGGGAAGGTCTCAATATAGAGGCTGATAACATGAAAGTACATTAACTTATATATATATGAAAAAATTGTTAACTGTAAAATTAAAATATTTATGACCATTTCATGCTTTTGACTTTTTTCTTTCTTTTCTTTCTGAGACATATTTAAGAATATGGATATGTACTTTTCCCCAAAACTACCATTCTTCTCTTGAATGCTACTAAAAAACTTTACTTACCCATTATTACCTTATCATAGTGACATTTAAATAAATCTTCAAACATATATTACATATCTACTATGTCCTGGGCTTAGGTGACATAAGGACAAAACTATCTACTGTCAAGCTTATGCTTTTTATCAGGGAATAAAGAATGTATATGTCTATACAAACACAATTTAAAAATGTATAAAAATGCCTTTTGGGGGGGGAACATATTTGACCCTAAACTACATTTTCTATATTTATCATTTTTCTCACTGGGTCACAGTATCAAAATCTGATTTCTATAAAATCAATATTACAACATGGTAATATTCTTTTTTTTAGGTTTTTTTTTTTTTGCAAGGCAATGGGGTTAAGTGGCTTGCCCAAGGCCACACAGCTAGGTAATTATTAAGTGTCTGAGACCAGATTTGAACCCAGGTACTCCTGACTCCAAGGCCGGTGCTTTATCCACTACGCCACCTAGCTGCCCCAGTAATATTCTAAAAACTATAAAAATCAGGTTCAATGATTTTCCCCAAAAGCACTGCCCCACCCAAAATCTTATTGTACTAGCTAAACATTGAGTTTGTACAAAAAGGGGAGAAAACAATCTATTTGCTTATTCTTTTATTGATTCTATTCCCCCCCCAATTTAGAATGTGAGCTCCTTAAGATTAGAGACTATTTCAATTTGCTATTTATATTCTTAGCACTTAATATAATACTTGGTACCTAGCAATCACTTAATAAATACTTATCCATTTCATTTTAGTTCCATATAATTCAGTGTCCAAATTGATTTTTTTCAATGAATCTAATTAGGTTTGACTATCTCTACCCATTCAAAATTAATGGATACTAGTCAATTCTTTCATTCTTGTTCTATAAAAAATGAAACTGAAAGAGGTCGAAGTTGATATTTAATTAATGTATTAATTCATTAATGCATTAAGATCATGAAGAACATTTGCAGACTAATAGCAGAGAAGATATGAAAGGCAATGGTTTACTGAAGTTCAGTACCACAGTGACATTACAACTTTCCCCATCAAGATTTAAATATATTGTGGTTGGCATAAGAGATTAAATGGGAATGGGGGGGGGGGGTTTCAGAAGCCAGATGTGACATGCAAAGGCCAGGAGAAAACACAGAAAAAGTTTAGAAACTCACAAATGTATAAAATATTATACATAGCATTGTATAATATCAACACATTTTATTTTTTAATACCATAATAGTTCAGACTTCTTCTCTGATATGAAGGGATGATTAAAAAACTTCATGGGGATTTTTCAGAGGAGAAGATATGGAAGAGATAACTATATTGTACTATACTATTATACAGGTAAGGGGGGATACTGCAAATAGGTCTGAGTCTGGATCCAGAAAAAACTGAGTTCTAATATCATCTATTGTTACTTACTATCTATGACCTTAAATTACTTAATCTCCCTTGGCCTTTTCTTCATTTATAAAGTAGTGGAGTAGATTGTAGATGACCTCTGATAACCTTTCTAACTCTAAATCCATAAACCTAAGACACTAAAAATAACATTTTAAATGAGATGGTTCAATGAAGGGAGAGAGTAATATTGCACAGCATGCAACTATATATCTTAGATGGCAGCAAAGGGGGGGAATATTGGAAGACAGGGAATCAGAGAGCTACCAGATAAGGCAGGTAGGGGTGGTATGACAATGGAAGGTTTTAAGATAATATGTTAGGTTTTTCAGTAGTGCTATTGTGAAATATTTCCATGCATCACTTCCTGTTTCCTGTTCAATCTATTTACCCAGTCCACTTACAAGTTATTACCATAAGGAATAGCCTAGATATCTGGGACCCTACTACCAGCTGTATCTCTGTCTGTATGTAGTTAGACTGAAACTAGTAAGCACAACTTAGAGTTGTGGTCCTTTACTAGTTCTGTTGCCAAGTGGGTAACAGAGTTTTATATTCATATATGTGAATAACCACTCTCTCCCTCTGTCAAATGTATTCAGAAAATAAAATATTGAAGGAAATAAAGGTAAATTTAGATTCAGATGCAATTCCATGGTGGGAGCTTTAATAACAAATTTGTGTTTTGAATTTTAAGAGTTAGAGGAATCTGGAATGAATATGACTGTAAATCCTAGATAATTCATTTTGATTAGTATCTATTTCTAAACTATCTGCTGCTGTATTATTAAGGTATATTCTGGTTAGAAATACTGCAGAGAAGATAAGCATTCCATCCCATCACTTTCTCTAATCCAGAGCAGTTCAAGTGGATTTCTCTAAATACGTTCAAATTTGCTAGTTTTTTTTATTCTTTCCAAGTCTTTTTAAATTTTTTTTTCAAAATAAGGAAACGTTTAGGCAAGAAGTGCTTATTGTTTGTCTCTGTGAGTTCCTCTTGAGAAATGTTTTCCCTCCCCTGACAAGTCAATACCCATATGCCTCAACCCTGCTGACAGGGAGAGCCCCTGGTTTCCCCCAGCAAAACCCCAAATGTTACAAAGAGACAGGAAGAAGCTACAAAATGTCTAATAGACAAAGATTTCCCTCAGAAGACAGAGACAAGATAGTGGAGTACAAAGAGCTCTAACTGGAAATCATGACACATGGTTTCCAGTCCTGTTTCAGTTCATACCACCTTAGGCAACTCCTATGTACTTTGAGTCTTTGCTTGTTCCTTTATAATATGATAGGATTGGATTAATGGTCTTTCAGTTCCTTCCAAACCCAAAATGTTATGACTCTATGAAACCGAATCACATTAAAAAAAAAAATAGAACAATCTTACCCTTCTCCCTTACCACCCCTCCCCCTCCCCACTTCACTCACCACAAGTCTCTTGGCTAATTGGTAGAGTTCCAGTTCATAGTGTTAAAGTTGAGACTTTAACACTTACTTAAATTCCTCTTTTTATATACCCATAAACTCATGTGGAAAGTGAGGTTCAAAAGGATTGCAAATTATACATCAAAACTGTAACTTTTTTTAGTAAAACAAGCAGTATCAATTCCATACTCTGAATTCAAAGTATTATACAAGATCATTTGGAAAGCTTGTGACACAATCCCAGATCCACCATCTTCCCACCCCATACCACTAGTAACATACTTTTTGTAGGAGAATAGAGGCACAATAAAGTAAAAGGCAACTTACATGTATATACAATTATACCTGTGCACATTATATATGCATAAATTTGCATTTTAGGACTACCAAAATTAGGTTGATAACATATGAGTTATTCTATCATTTAAAACTATTCATTGGGGTGACTAGGTGGTACAGTGGATAGAGCACTGACCTTGGAGTCAGGAGGACTTAAGTTCAAATCTGGCCTCAGACACTTACTAATTACATAGTCATGTAGCCTTGGGCAAGCCACTTAACCCCATTGCCTTGGAAAAATCTAAAATAAAAAACTATTCAGAAAAGACTGTGTTGGGATGGAGGAAGGAAGAAGTTTATTAATTATGCCTAAAGGGATTTGGGTACAATTGTTTTATAGTATTCAGCATTCATGGTGTCTATAAGTATTCCTATTATCCATGAAGGTAACAATTCTTTTATTTTATTCATTTGTTTATTATTTATTTTCCATCCATATATATATATATATATATATTTTTAACTTACAAAATTTCATTCCACCCTCCCTTCCCACCCCCCTCCCCTCAGAAGCAAATAGTCAGGCTAGCATTGTGTATACATGTTTTGATAAACATGTTTACAGATTAGTATTAGCTATTTTGGGTATGAGGAATTATAATTAAGGGAAAGAGATACATAAAAGATAATTTTTATAAAGAATTCATCAGATTCTGAAGGTGGGGGTTTTTTTGTGTATGTGTGTGTTTTGTTTTGTTTTGTTTTTCTTCCTCTGGATGGGGCTAACATAATCCATAACTGGTGGTAAAATTCTTCCATGTTACTCCATTCTAAGTGATTTCTTGCCCAAATTTTATTTTCAAAATTTCTCTGAGGATTACCTATGGGTTCTTTTAATTTCTTAGGATGATCAAAAAGTGCCATATGGATTTTCCATCTATTGCTTTTGCTGAATGCAGTTGGCCTTGCCTGATCCCAGGGCTGTGAATTTCCTGAAGATGATAAAAATCAAAACTTCTCCCAGCCTTCTCTGCCCACTTTTGGTTGTAACTTCTCTTGGCTGTACTTCCAATGAAACTCACTACTCATGAAATGTAATTAATCCTGTTCCCCTCTCTGCTCCTCTTGGGCACTCATGCAACCTATTGCTATCCGGTGGCCTGAAATGGTCCATTTCTTTTTCTACTTATATATGTCTTTCATAATACCCTCTATCCCAATCCCATCTTGTATAAGATATCTGATTGGATAGTATGCTACAACCTACTTGTTCATATTGTTTGTCTTCCCAGTATTCTTTGTATTATTCTTCCAGATTCAAAGTGTTACATGATTTTTTCAATCATTTACATGATAGGGAGAATATTGATTTTTTATGGGGACTTACAGATTCAATCCAAATTTTGCCCATGGCAGCACATAGTATGTAGGAAAATTCTTCTTTTTGCATAAGAGCAGTCTGGGAATTCAGGAAGAGAAAATAAAATGAGAAGCAGTATATCTTCCAAATAGCACAGCATTTGGAGTCAAAAGTTCTGGGTTCTAGCCCTGGCCCTATTAACTTTTATACGTGTCTAGTCTTAGTCACAGTAAACCTTCTCAACTCAGTAAAATCTTCAAAAAATATGTCCTCTGCCTGAAGTCAGAAGAACCTGAGTTCAAATGTGGCCTCAAACACCTAGCTGTGTGACCTTTGGCAAGTCCCTTTCAAAGCTCTAGGTAAGTGAAAATAAAACAACAAAGGGATGGCTTCAGGATTCACTGCCACAGGTTTATGCACACACTCAAACATCAATTTTGAAAAGAATGCTCCAACTTTACTCAAGAAATTTTGTTAATATTTTGTTAATATTGGTAGTAAACAATTCCTATTTATATTCCTAAAGACCAAACACACATATAATGAAAGCTATCCTAAATATGTAGTATGGGGCATGTCTCATAAGCAGGCAGGATAGACATCTCTACCCTTTAATTCCTGCCAAGAATGAAAGCAAGAAGTTGGCACCAGAGGCCACCACTAAGCTTTCCTCAGAGAGAGGAGTGAATTATCAGACTAAAATTATATGGATCTGCATTCTTGAATATTATTTTTCAAGTATATGAGGTTTTCAGGTTCAATCTAACTTTCAATTGCAGTTTCATTATTGGAGGGAGGAAGACTCCACGATTTATATCCACGGTCTATAAGTGACCTTTTCCACCAAATATCAGGTCCTTAATGAATACACATATAAGCAGTTAGCCATGAAAATAATTTATTCAATTCTATAGAATAAGGTAAATCAGAAAAGGAATTCAAAAGAGATTATATACCATATAATAATGATGATGCTTGTCCTTCATTCTTGAAAAAGGCCATGACATCAGGTAGGTGATCCCATGACAAGCACATGAATTGGATTTGAGTGAGGAGGAGTTGTTCTAAGTCACCAGCCTTACTTTCTCCCCCAGAGTCACCTGAGTCCATTGACTAGATATGAATCAGGATGACTGGGGGCAGCTAGGTGGCACACAGTGTATAGAACACCAGCCCCTAGAGTCAGGACAACCTGAATTCAAACACTTAATAATTACTTAGCTGTGTGATCTTGGGGAAGTCACTTAACCCCATTACCTTACAAAAATAAAAAAAAACTAATCAGAATGACTAGAGATGCAAGGTACTCAGGGTTAAGTGATTTAAGTGATTTGCCCAAGGTCACACAGCAAGTATCTGAGGTCACATTTGAACTCAGGTCCTTCTGACTTCAGGCTTGTT
The DNA here is from genome assembly GCF_037893015.1 of Macrotis lagotis. NCBI lineage: Eukaryota > Metazoa > Chordata > Mammalia > Peramelemorphia > Peramelidae > Macrotis > Macrotis lagotis. The sequence goes on along the minus strand of NC_133666.1, from coordinate 419,384,747 downwards.
CTCTCTTTGGGACCAATATACTCAGCTCAACCAAGAGAGAAAAAGAGTCCTACATTTCACTGAAGGGGAAGTTCCTCAAAGTCTTTAAGGTAACAATTTGGAGTTGAGGATATGATGAAGACTGTTAACTCCTTTTATTGAAAGAAAAATCTTGATTAGTACTGCAACCTAATAAATCAGGCAAGTTCAGAAAAATGAAGCTAAAAGGAGTTTATTATCACATGCAAGACAAACAAATTGTGGGCCAAGTCCTGAGTTTCTTCTGAAGGCTGCTTTTGAAGATAAAAATTTTCTAAGAAGATAATCCTTATAGGTCCATGACCCTAGAAGGGAATGGACCAATGAATTTTGGCTCTTTCCCCATTGCTACATCATAGGTAAATAAGATTAGAGCTAAGAGGGATGGAATTTAAATGCATATGACTATGTGACTACCGACAGGTAAGGAATGGGGTCAAAGTTTATGTAGCACACTTGCCAATGCTACTCCTAACAGATGAATTAACATTACCCAGAAAACAAACTACACTGAAAAGATGGGTTGTTACATAAATTTCAATATGCTCATGGTTGCTTCCTGCAAGAGACTTTTCTTTCATCTCCCTGAAGTTTCACTTTTGAACCTGGAAGCCAGAGCCACCAAAGTCCAAAGTCAGTTCACAGACTAAAAAAAAAAAACCCCAAGGAATTATCTTTCCTATTCTTACCCTCACCAGTCCTACCCTGTTCTTCATCTTTACCAGTGAGGAGAGAGAGTCTATTACCTATGGACTTGGGGCTCAAACACTTGAAATTATATTATGATCATAGAATATCAGAGGTAGAAGATTCTTTAGATATCATTTGTTTCAACCCCTTGGTTTTATAAAGTAGTAAAATAAGACTAGAGAGATGAGGTCCTTATCTGATGAAGTCTCAGTACAGACTTCACAGAGTTTGAGCTCCTCTGACATGGCTTATGAGTATCCAAGGTCACCTCTGTGCCATGAATATAACCTTGAAGGATGTCTTAGTAGTCAAAGTATCCTGTTAAAAGGAATCATTTGGGTATGAATTTGCAACACAAACTGAAAGGATCAAAAACTTGACATCATTCAGTGAAACAGGAAGTAGACTTCAAGTATATCTGAGATGAGAAGGCATTTGAAGCAGAAAATGTTATTAAAATTCCATAAGAAAGATGAGAATGAACTGTTCCCCTTACTCCCATTAAAGGTCAAAGATAGATTTTTTAATTAATGGAAAGACAACTAAATATGAGATTAGTGACCTTTATCATAATTCCAGATTTACCTGGGATTCTTATCATTTATGTAATCTTTGGCAAGTTGCCTTATCTCCCCCAGACTTAGTTTGCTGCTCTGTAAAATCAAAGAAGTGTTTGACTAAAAAAACAACTATAGGAGACAAATAGCTTAGTTTCTTGAGAGGGTGTTATAATAACCCTGCAGTCAGTTAATATTCTACAAACTGAGTCAGAACTCTTTCAGAATCTTCTCATCTATTCCCCATTTTGTATAAGCATTTGGACCATATTCTGTTCTATTTTCTAGAGCAAAACAGAAGGATTATTTCTTCTCAATGTTATCAGCATTCTATGATATTTGAGTATACCCATAAACCTTATTCAGTTGACTCTAGATGGTTTACCTTCATCTAAACTCTTCTATCCCTCAAATGAAAATCAATATTTGTATGTGTAGATGAATCCTTAAAGGGACATTTTCTTTTTCTTTTGGGGGGGAATGAAGAAGGTTTTTATAATTATTTATTTTTCCAATTATATATTAATATATTTTTCAATATTTATTTTTTGTAAAATTTTCCCCCTGCCACTCCCCCTCCCCCATCCTTGGATACCAAATAATCTGATACAGATTATACATACAAAATTGCATTACAAATTTTCCATATTAGTCACACTATGAAAGAAAAATTAGATCAAAAGGAGAAAAAACCACGAGAAGGAAAAAAGCAAAAAAAACAAGTTTAAAAAAGGTGAAAATAGCATGGTTCAATCTGCATTCAGATTCCTTAATCTTCCTTTGTATGTGTATGGCATTTTCCATCTCAGGTCTTTTAGAATTGTCTTTGTATTGTTGAGAAGAACTAAGTTTATCACAGTTGATCATTGCATAAAGTTGCTGTTAAGATGTGCAGTTTCCTCCTGTTTCTGCTCCCTCCACTCAGTATCAATTCAGGTAAGTCTTTCCAGGTTTTTTCTGAAATCTGCTTGCTCATTGTTTCTTAAAGAGAATAATATTCCCCTTTATTCATCTACCACAACTTTTTCAGCAATTCTCCAATTGATAGCATCCCCTCTATTTTCAATTCTTTGTCACCACAAAAAAAAGAGCTGCAATGTATAGTCTTGTTTTTGTGAGTCTTTTCCCCTTTTTTATGATCTCTTTGGGATACAAACTCACTGATGGTGTTGCTGGATCAAAGGGTAAGCATAGTTTTATTGCCCTCTGGAATTCCACCAAGAGTGTATGAAAGTCTGAATTTCCCACATCCCTTTCAACATTTATTATTTTTGTTTTCTGTCATATTAGCCTTCCCCACATCATGGTCTTTTTTTTTGATAACAACAACAATGGCCAATCTGATACATATGAGGCGGTACCTCTAGCTGCAAAAATTGTTTACAAGCTTTCCACTTTCCAATCTTGACTGTGTTGATTTGGTTTGTGCAAAAACTTTTTGATTTAATGTAATCAAAATTATCCATTTTGAATTTCATATTGTGCTCTAATCTCTTCTTTATTCACAAATTCTCCTCTCTATAGATCTGACAAGTAAACATTTGCTTGCTCTTCTAATTGGCTTATGGTGTCACCCTTTATGTATGAATAATGTACCAAATATGACCTTAACTTGATATGGGGTGTAAGATTTTGTTCTGTGCCTAGTTCTGTATTTTTCAGTTTTCCCAGCAGTTTTTGTTAAATAGTGAGTTATTCTCTCAGAAATTGGAGTCTCTGAGTTTATCAAGCAATAGATTAATACAATTATTTATTATTGTGTCTTATGGACCTAACCTATTGCACTTGATCCACCACTATATTTCTTATACAATGTCTCATAGTTTGGATAACTGGGGCTTTATAATACATTTTAAGATCTGGCACAACTAGGCCATCTTTGTATTTTTTTTTTTGCATTAATCCCCTTGATATTCTTGATCTTTTGTTCTTCTGGATTAATTTTATTATTCTTTCTAGTTCTACAAAATGTTTGTGCATTTTGATTGGAATGGCACTGAATAAGTAAATTAATTTAGAATTGTTATTTTTATTATATTAACTTAGCCTACCCATGTGCAACTAATATTTTTCAAGTTATTTAAATCTTATTTTACTGGTGTGAAAAATGTTTTGTAATTATGTTTATATGTGTCTGGGTTTATCTTAGCTGGTAAATTTCCAAATACTGTATGCTATATATATACATATATATGTGTATATATATATATATAATTGTTTTAAATGGTATTTCTCTTACTATTGCTTGCTGCTGAACTTTGTTGGTAATGTATTGATATGATGATCTATGTTTGCTTTTTTATATGTTGCAACTTTGCTAAAGTTATTGTTTCTAGTAGGTTTTCTTTCATGATGCATACTTGAGTTTTTTAACTGATTTTTTAATTTTTTGATTACATGTTATTCAACATGAATTCACTTGCATATTTATGTTACACATTATTCTACCACCTTCCTTCCCTACCTTCTCCATTCAGTGGCAGTCTGGCAAAAGTTATCCATGTAAATTTGTGTTTAACATGTTTACATATTAGACATTTTGTGTATGAAAATTAGGACTATAGGAAAAGGAAAAAAAGCATGAGATAGGAAGGACAAAACATAAGAAAAGTTTTTTTTAAGTGAATATAGTATCCATTCAGATTCTGTGGTTATTGTTTTGTTTTGTTTTGTTTTCTCTGAATGTGTATGGTATTGTCCATAACAGATCTACCAGTGTTGTCCTAAATCTCTGAACTGTTGAGAGCAACTGCATCCATCATAGTTGATTAACTTACAGTGTTGTTATTAATGTGTACAGTGTTCTCCTCAGCTTCAGTTTGTGCAATATTTCCATGCTTCTCCAAAGTCTGACCAATCATTGTTTCTTATGGAGAAGTAGTACTCTATAGCATTTCTATACCATAACTTGTTCAGCCATTTCCAAATTGATGGGCATTCCCTCAACTTTCAATTCTTTGCCATTACAAAAAGAGGTGCTATGAATATGAATATTATGAATGTGGGACTTTTCCCATTTTAATGATTTCTTTTGGATATAGTTCTAGTATTAGTGATGTTGGGACATAGGCTACGATCAGTTTTATTGATCTTTGGGATTAGTTCCATATTGCTCTGCAGAATGGCTGGATTAGTTCAAAATTCCACCGACAGTGCATTTATGTCTGAATCTTCCCACAACCTCCAACACTGATCATTTTCCCTTTTTATCATTTTAGTCAATCTGATAAGTGTAAGGTGGTACCTCATAGTTGTTTTAATTTGCATTTCTTGTCAATAATTATTTGGAGCATTTTTTTCATATGACTTTAGACAGTTTTGATTTCTTCATTTGAAAATTTCCTGTTCATATCCTTTTTTACCATTTATCAATTGGGGAATGCCAAGTAGTTTTTTTTTAATGACTTCTCTAGGATTTTCTAATTATAACATTATAACACCTGCAAAAGAGTGATAGTTTTGTTTCCTCATAGTTTTTTTCTAATTCCTTTAATTTCTTTTCCCTCTTTTATTACTAAATCCAATATTTCTAATACAATATTGAATAATAATGGTGATAAAAGACATCCTTGTTTCACCCCTGATCTTATTGGGAAAGCTTCAAGCTTATTCCCATTGTCTATGAAGCTTACTGATGGTTTTGGATAGATACTGGTTATCATTTTAAGGAAAACTATATTTATTCCTATGGTGTCTAGAGTTTTAATGTTATATTTTTTCAAAACTTTTTTAACATCTATTGAGGTATGATGGGTTGATTTTGCTGATAGTCTTCCTAATACTGAACCAGCTCTACATTCCTGGTATAAATCCCACCTGGTCATAGTTTATTATCCTGGGCTTATAATTGCTTTGATAACATCATATTCAAAACTTTTACATAAATATTCATTAGAGAAATTGATCTATGATTTTGTTTTTCAGTTTTGACTCTTCCTGTATTAGTTATCAGTCCCATCTTGTTGTCATAAATAGAATTTGATAGGATTTCTTCTTTGTTTATTTTTCCAGATATTTTATATCATATCAAAATTAATTGTACTTTAAATGATTGTAGAACTCATCTTTTAATCGATCTGGTCCTACAGATTTTCACTGATGACATCTTCAATTACTTTTTTCTGAAATGGGATTATTCTTTTCTGGGAAATTTGTATTTTTGTAAATATTCACCCATTTCACTTACATTGTAAGATTTACTAGCATATAGCTGGGCAGTATAAGTGCAAATTATTGCTTGAATTTTTTTTCATATTTGATAGTGGTAATTTGATTTTCTTTTTTTAATCAAATTTATAAAAGATTATCTATTTTATTGGTTTTTTCATGAAATCAAATCTTCTATTTCCTAATTCAACAATTTTCTTACTTTCAAATTTAATAATCTCTTTTTTTATTTTTAGGATTTCTAATTTGTTTAATTGAAGATTTTTAATTTGTTCTTTTTCTAGCTTTTTTAGTTGTATACCCAATTCACTGATCTCCTCTTTCATTCTTTTTATTCATGAATGCACTCAGAGATAAAAGAATTTCCCCAGAGAGCCATTTTTGCTGCATTCCATAAGTTTTGGTATTTTGCTTCATTATGTCATTCTCTTTGATAAAATTTTGATTGTTTTTAGTACTTACTAGTAATCAATCATTTTCTGTTTTTTGTTTTTGTGAGGCAATAAAGTTAAGTGTGTTGCTCAAGATCACACAGCTAGATGATTATTAAGTGTCTGAGGTCAGATTTGAAATCCGGTCTTCCTGATTCCAGGGCTGGTACTTAATCCACCACGCCACCTAGCTACCCTGATTGTTTTAAGGATTTTTTGTCTGACCCACTCATTCTTTAGGTTATTTAATTTCCAAATGATTTCCAGTTTCCAATTAAATTATTTTCCAAAATTTTCAGTTTTAGCTTAGCTTTCCATGGCCCTTTATTCCACATTTTTTTATTGTATCATGATCTGAAAAGGATACACTTAATATTTCTGCTTTACTTCATTTCTTTGTGAGGTTTTAAATACCCTAAAACAAGCTAATTTTTGTGTAGGTGCCATGTAGTACTGAGGAAAAGGCATATTTCTTTCTAATTCATTTCAATTTTCTCCAAAAGTCTATCATATCTAATTTTGCTAAAATTCTATTCTCCTCCTTCACTTTTTCTATTTTATTTTGTGTTAGATTTATCTAATTCTGAGAGAGTTGCTTGGTGTACTCTACTAATGTAGTATACATATATTATATGAAGAAATAGAAAATAAATATATATTTATTTTCTATTTCATCATTTAACTCATTTAGCTTCTCCTTTAAGAATTTGAATGCTATTCCACTTTGTGCATATATATATATATATATATATATATATATATATATAATTGCTATTATTTCTTTGTCCATGGTGTCTTTTAGCAAGATTTAGTTTCCTTCTTTCTCCATTTTAATTAGGTTGATTTTTGCTTTTGTTTTTTCTAAGATCATAATTGCTATTCCAATTTTTTTTACTTCAGCCAAAGCATAATATATTCTGCTCAATTCTTTTTACCTTTACCATTTTTGTATCTCTGTGCATCAAATATATTTCTTGTAAACAACATATTAAAGAATTCTGGCTTTTAATCTATTCTACTACCTATTTCTGTTTTATGGGAGAATTCATGCTATTCATATTCATAGTTATGATTACTAACTATATTTCCTATCCTTTTTTCCACATTTATACTTCTTTCTCTTCTTTTAATCTATTCTTTCTCACTAGTATTTTTCTTTTGACCAGCATCTCTCTCAGTCTAATCTCCCTTCTAGCAGCCCTTTCCCCCTTTTCTTTTCCCTTCCCCTTACTAATGCTTCATAGGGTAAGATAAATTTCAAACCTAACTGGGAGTGTATAGTATTTCCTCTTTGAGTTAAATCCATTGTGGCTAATATTCAGTCAATGCTCAACACCCTCCCTTCTTTCCCACTACTAAACTAGCTCTTTTGTGTCTCCTCATGAGATATAATTAAAGTTCTTTGGCCTGCCTATTCTTCTCCCACTATAATCTTTTTTGTGTCTTAATTGTTTTTTCCTTTCCATATACCTTTTGACACATCTCTTCAGTCTTGCATTTGAAGATTGAATTTTCTGTTCAGTTCAGGTCTTCTTTTCAAGAAAGTTTGAAAGTCCTTTCATTGAATGTCCATCTTTTTCACTGAAAGAATATGTTGAATTTTTCAGGGTAGTTGATTCTTGCCCTTATATGCCAGTATTCTCTAATCATCTAATATTGAAGCTGTTAAGTCCTGGGTAATTCTGTGACTCCCTTGTATTTAAATTGCTTCATTTCAGTATTTTCTCCTTCAGTTCATAATCCTGAAATTTGACTACAATATTCCTTGAAAATTTTATTTTGAGAGCAGTTAGGTGGCACAGTGGATAGGGCACTGGCCTTGGAGTCAGGAGTACCTGAGTTCAAATCCGTCCCCAGACACTTAATAATTACCTAGCTGTGTGGCCTTGGGCAAGCCGCTTAACCCTATTGCTTTGCAAAAAAACTAAAAAAAAAAAAACCCTGAAAATTTTATTTTGGAATCACATTAAGAAGGAAATTGATGAATTCTTTCAAGGACTACTATACTCTCTCATTCTAGGGCAGTTTACCTTCATAATTTACTAAAATATGATATCCACTCTTATTTTTTTTATCATGGTTTTCAGGTAGTCCTATATCTGGTTTCCAGGTCAGTCATTTTTCCTACATTATTCGTATTTTACTTTTTTTCTATTTTTTCAGGGTTTTATATTATTTGATATATTTTTTAAAAATATTTTATTTACTTTTCCAATTTCATACAAAAATAGTTTTCAATAATCATTTTTTTCAAGGTTGAGTTTCACATTTTTCTTTCTTGCTTGCTTCCCTTATATTAAACATATATCCATATTAATCATGTTGTGAAAGAAGAATCAAATCAAAAAGGGAAAAAAAGACATGAGAGGGAAAAAATCCATAATACCTAAAATAAATTTTAAAAATTAAAAATATTAATCTTTGGTCTGCTTTCAGACTTTGGATCTGCATCCAGATTCTCTGGATGTGAATATTATTTTATGTTGCAAGTGCTTTAGAATTGTCTTTGACTTTTGTACTGCTGAGATAAGCAAGTCCATCATAGTTGATGATCAGAAAGTATTGGTATTAACATGTACAATCTTCTTCTGGTTCTGCTCATTTCAATCAGCATAAGTTCATGAAAGTCTTTCTGGGCTTTCTGAAGTCCTATTCCCCACATTTTCTTACATAACAATATTACTCCTTACTTTCATATACCATAATTTGCTCCGCCATTCCCTACTTGTTGAGCATACTCTCAATTTCCAATTCTTTGCCACTATGAAAAGAATTGCTATAAATATTTTTGTACATGTTAATTTTTTACCCTTTGTTATGATTTCTTTGGGATACAGATCTATTAGTAGTATTGCTGAATCAAAGGGTATGTAGTTTTATTGCCTTTGGGGCATAGTTCCAAATTGCACTCCAGAATATTTGGATCAGTTCACAACTTCACCAATAATGCATTAGTCTCCCAGTTTTCCCACATCCCCTCCAACATTGATGATTTTCCTTTTTTAGTTATATTGACCAATCTGATGGGTTTGAGATGATCCTTCCAAGTTACCTTAATTTGCATTTCTCTAATAAATAATGATTTAGGGCATTTTTCATATGACCATTGATAGCTTTGGGCAGCTAAGTGGTGGAGTGGATAGGGCACTGACCTAAGAATCAGGAGGATAAGAGTTTGAATCCAGTCTTAGACACTTGACACTTACTAGCTGTATGACCTTGGGCAAGGCACTTAATCCTGATCACCTCATATCCAGGGTCATCTTCAGTCGTCCTGATTCATATATGACTACTGGACTCAGAAGGCTCTGGAAAAGAAAGTGAGATTGGCTGCCTTAGCATAGCACCCCTCACTCAAATTCAATTCATGTGCTTGTCATGGTATCATCTCCCTGATGTCATGGTCTTCTTCAAAATGAAGGACAAAAAAAAAAATTTGTAGTTCTAATTTCTTTATATGAGAACTTCATGTTCTTCTCCTTTAACCATTTATTGAGGCATGACTTGGATTATTAAAATTTGACTTAGTTCTCTATATGTTTTAGACATAAGTCCTTCATCAGTAACACTAGTTTTAAAAATTGTTTCCCAACTTACTGCATTCCTTTTTTTAAATCTTGGTTGCATTGGGTTTATTTGTGCAAAACCTTTTTAATTTAATTAAATGAAAATTATCCATTTTGCATTTCATAATGTTCCCTATCACCTCTTTGGTCATAAATTGCTCCCTTTCCCATAGATCTGACAAATAAACTATTCCTTGCACTCCTAATTAGTTTATGATATCATCTTTAATGTCTAAATCTTATACTCATTTCTACTCTATCTTGCTATAGGATGTGAGATATTGATATATGCCTAGTTTCTGCATCTTCTAGTTTTCCCAGTAGTGTGTGTGTGTGTGTGTGTGTGTGTGTATGAGAGAAAAAGAGAGAGAGAGAGAGAGAGAGAGAGAGAGAGAGAGAGAGAGAGAGAGAGAGAGTTCTTATTCCAGAAGCTAGTCTTTGGTCTTATCAAACAATAGATTACTTTAGACACTTCCTACTGGGCTTTTTTTTTTGTACTTTCTATTCCATTGATCCACCACCCTATTTCTTAGCCAGTACTAAACAGTTTTGATGACTGATATTTTATAACATAATTTTGGGTCTGGTATGACTAGGCTACCTTCCTTTGCATTTTTTCATTAATTCTCTTGAAATTTTTGAACTTTTATTCCTCTGAATGAATTTAGTTAACATTTTTTCCTAGCTCAATAAAGTAATTTTTGGTAGTTTGGTATGGCCTGAATAAGCAATTCAATTTAGATAGAATTGTCAGTTTTATTACATTAGCTTGTCTTACCCATGAGCAACTGACATTTTCCCAATTATTTAGATCTGATGATTCAATGAATTCTTGATGTATTATAGTTATTAGTTTCCACTTGCCCAATTCTAATTTTTTTCTTTTTTAAAAAAAATGTATTTTCATCCATTTGTACATGCATATTTCCAAGTTATAAATATTCCCTTCACCCTCCCTTCCCAACTCCCCTTCCCCTCATCAGGGAACAATCATATTAGTATTTTACATACATATTTTGGTAAATATATTTACAAATTAGTAATTTTTGGTTTGAGGAATTAGGATTAAGGGAAAGAGATACATAAGAGATCATTTTATAAAGTGTTCATCAGATTCAGAAGGGTTGGGTTTTTTTCCTGTGTGTTTTGTTTTGTTTTTCCTCCTCTGGTTGGGTATAATATAGTCCATAACCAGTCAAATACAGTTGTCCTAGCTCTCTGGACTGTCAAAAGGATTTGCTTCCATCAAGGTTATTCATGTCATAATGTTGTCGATGTGGACATTGTTCTCTTGGCTCTATTCCTTTTGCTCAGCTTCAGATCCCATTAAGTCATTCCATATTTCTCTAGAGTCTGACCATTCATGGTTTCTTATAGATCTGTAGTATTCTATAGTATTCATATACCATAACTTGTTTAGTCATTCCCCAACTGATGGGCATACCCTCAATTTCCAATTCTTTGCCACTGCAAAAAGAGCTGCTATGAATAGTTTGGAACATGTAGGACTTTTCCCATTTTTTACAGTTTCCTCTGGATATAGTCCTAGAATTCGAATTGCTGAATCAAAGGGTATGAACAGTTTTATTGCTCCACTTCTAATTTTTAAGAATTTATTTTCTTCAGCTAGCTGTATCTCCTTTTTCATTTGACCAGTTCTACTTTTAAAGGATTTTTTTTCTTCAATAAAGTTTTGAGCTTCCTTTTCTAATTTTTTTATTATTCTCCTGCATGACTCATTTTTTCCCATTTTTATTTCTATCTGTCCTATTGGCCTTTTAAATCTTTTTTTGAGCTCTACCAAGAAGACTTCTTGGACTTGAAGACATTTGATAATACTTTTTGAGTATTCACATTTAGGTTTCATATTTAGGCATTTTGTCATTGCTTTCCTTTTCAGTGATGGTATGTTGATCTTCTCTGTCACCAGAGTAGCTTTCCATTGTTGGGGCTCTTTTTAATTTTTTGCTTATTTTAAAAAATTGAGATTTGGGGCACAGGAGGCATTTTTGTGGGGGGCCAGGGGGCTTACTCCCTGCATTAGGGTTGCCTGACCCAGTCCTATCTGTTGTATTGACTTACTGTAGATCACAATATGCCCTCTGTGCTTAGGCTGGGGCCTTCACTGCTGATTTACTGGCCTACTGAGCTGGGCTTCAGGGCCTTCAGGATTTATCTTCTCTGTGGCTAAGAGCCTCTGACTTACTTCCAAGTTCCCGGCCTAGACTATGTTTCCCTGTTTCTTAAGTGAAAGAGATCTTTCCTGATTCTTAAGTGAAAGAGAACTTTCTTGAATTCCCCACCAAGACATCTTTAGCCGAAAAGTTGTGTTATTCTGAGTTTTTGTGAGTTCTGTCACTCCGGTGTCTATTTAGAGAGACATTATTCAAAGTAGTTTCAGAGGGAAACTGAGAAAAGCTCAGGGAACTTCCTAGCTTCTTTCCACAGTATTGGCTTTACTCAGGAAGTTCACTATAGGAACATTTTCTTCTAGACACTGGATTCTTGGAAATAAATCTTTGATAACAAATTAACATTCCATATTTCTTTTCTTAGATAAGATAAAGTCAGCTTTAGAGTCTAAAAGTTTAGGACAATCTTTAATTTTCTGGACAATAAGAATTCCCTTGAGGTTAACTTTCTCTAAATCTATCTCCTTGATTGAGTTGTCTATCATCAGTACTCCATCTGTCTATGGAGAACAGAGGGACCTCTACCCAACCTTCTCTTTCTTTTTCTGTTGTAAATTTAAGTTTCCCCTGAAGAAGAATTGGGGAAGAAGAGGTTAGGGACATCTATCTGTCTCCCTTCAAGTCACACAATGATGGACCTCATGCTATATGCAGGTTCTCCTGGCCACGGGTGAGTCCTCTCTATACTTAGGTGCAAAATTTAGACATAAAAGATGATATCATAAGCTCATCTCAGGAAATGAACTCATTTTTTTTCAGGCAAAAACAATGTTCTCAGCTGATAGTGCAGCAATGAGGGATACAACAGGAAGCTTGAGGAGAGATGAGACATTTGGAATAACAACTGTGATGAATGGAATAATGAATCAATTATAGAGGAATAGATTGTTTGCCTCACTTTAGTGAGAGCTCAGTTGGGATTAGATGATATAAATGTATAATGGAACCAGTCAGTACACTTTTTTGATTCTCCCCAGTTTTGTTTAGCAGAATGATCATAGGAAAAAAAAAGGTAGAAGATGGTGGGACTAAACCAGGGCTGGGGTTTCATAAGGAATAATTGGTAATAGGAAAGGGGGCAGTGGATTCTAGAGTAAAGGATTAGTAGATTTGAGTTGCTTCATTAAGGAATTGAAAGAAGGAAAGGAGAGAGCATAACTAATACAGGTGTAATGCCCTGGAAAAGAAACAAGAGATGGAAGGATTGACGTCACAGTGATAACAGCTTTCAAGATTGTAATATCAAGGGAAAGATAGAATGATAAGACTACTCCAGGTAAAGGAACTGCATAGTTCATAAGCACAGAAGTGGAATATAATATAGACTGTGCATAGCTGAAGTGAGGTAGAAGAGAAGATCTTTTGGAATAAAAGAAACTGAGGGACTAATTATTTGAAGTATTTGAGGGGGTATAATATATATTTTGAAGTCATTTATTATGAAACTAAGAGAAAAATTCTATAACCAAAGTAGTGCACTCTTGATGATGGAATGAGAATGCCTTAGTAATCAAAAGATAACAAATACAAGGATTTGTATTAGGTAATACATTTAGATAGGGTGAACCTCAAAGTAGAAGTGCCAATCAATGGTAGTAGAGGGAAAATGTTTGGGAAGCTAGGAGTAGTCTGACCTTACTACCCACAGTAAAGAGGAAGTTGGGAGACTTAAAAATAAATGACCCTAGAATTGAAAAGGGTATCTTAGGGAAGTGGCATCTGGAGAGAACCAGGTAACAGTGAAGGCAAGCAGATGGAAGGAGTGAGAAAAGAAGAGATGTAAAATGAAATTTCAAATTGTGGAGGAGTGGTTTCATCTATAAAATGACTTCTTCCTTGAAATTATCTCCCTATCACTGAAGTCTATATTTTCCTAGAAGTCTCAGTTCAAGTGCCACCTCAAAAAGTCTTTTTTTTCCTGACCCTCTCAGGGATAAGAGTACTATTCCAAAAATTTTCTGTATCATTTTGTATTTATTTGGGTATATGTCATTTTCCCTCAGCAAAATGCCAACTCCTGAGGACAGATATGTCCTATCTTTTCTCTCTCTTCCTTCCTTTGTTCTTTCCTTTCTTCCTTCCTTCTCTTCTTCCTTCCCTCCAACCTTTCTATTTTTCTTCTTTTCCTCTCCCTCCAACCCTCATCTCTCTTTCTGTCTCACATTCCCTGTACCAATCATAGCACCTGTCTCATAATAAGTACTTGTAAATCTTGTTTAATCAAATTGAATTGAAGTAAATAGAATTCCAGCTCTAGCAGCCTCTGATTCTATTCTATAAAATCAGTTTTTAGTGACTAACTGATTGCTTGGTGATTGCCCATTAATGTAGTTAGAATAACTGATTCACTGACAAACCCCAGAAGTCACAACCCTTCAACATGAATGGTCTTCTTACCCAGCAAACATAAAACATCATCTTAAATGAGTTAATAAGTTTAGAGTTACATGATGGTCATCAGTTTCATCATCCCTTTCTTTAGTGGATGGATGTGCAATCATGATAAAAACAATACTAATAACTCACAAGGTGAGGCCAACTTTTAGCTGTGCAAAAGGCATCTGGTTTTGAGCTGTGTTACTAAAAATAACTTTAAGCAAACTTGTGAAAGTCAATTTTGCTTCACTTCCCTTTATCAGAGTCCTGTGTGGAGTTGGGGATGGAATGGGAAAAGGGCAACTCTAATATAAACCTGCTTCAGAAGTCTTTCACTTCCAAAAGGTGTCTCCTTCCTTCATCAGCATTAAATTCTAAAGGCTGTAGGACTAACAAAGAAGCCAACAAAAAGAAATGGTTCCAGAGCTAACCTTCTGAGCCATCTACTCAAAACTGTTTTTTAAAGCATTAGGTCAGAGTATTCCTGCCAATTCAGTGCCTCAATAATTCTAAACTCTAAGAATGACCCTTCCTAAAATTATACTTTTACCAGTGAAAGGTTATTATTAATTATTATATTAATTATGACATGTCAATTTCACAGTCATCATGTTCTATAGGGAGAATTTGGGCCCGGCTCATTCCACTTTCAATATTATTTCTCTTCCAAATACTGTTATAGCTTGTTGATATGATCCTTTGTTTAAAAATTTTCCTGTATATTTCCTCAAAGTCCTTTCCTTCTAAAAAGTTCTATACCAAATCTCAATGTTTGTAAAGGTTCCACAAATTTTTATTACACACTTATACACTCGTATATTCAACTAAATACACTCTGTTATGGTAAATAAAACTGTGCCCAAATAGAATCACTTTACAACCAAAGATAAATATATTTTTAAACCCTAGATGAGGTGATTTTGCCATACCTAGTCACTGAAAAAGCATTTTGACTATTTAGAACTAACATGTAGTTAATTTTATAACTCACTGCTGTCATTTTTTTTTGCTTGTTATTTCTGTTTGGATAAAAAGTAAGTATAGTAGAATTGTTCATGTCTTTTGGCTCTTGCAAATAATCTGATTGGCTGCAAGCCTTCTCCCTGCCCTCCCTTCAGTGATTTATTAAACTCTGCATATTTTGAATCATAAAATGATGACTCTCTGGGTTTTTTTCTGTAGTAAAAATACAATAACAATAGCAGGTGAAACAAAAGAAAACTGTAATGCTAGAACTTTCTTATAGACAGGTGGGAAGCTGTAGAATTGACTAGTGGTAAGTTTTTAGAAACTACTTTTTTTCTCAGTTTCATTTGGACATAGAGTGAAGAGTAGGATTAAAAGGACATCTGGGTGACATAGTGCATAGAGGACTGACCTTGGAGTCAAGAATATCATCTTCATGAATTCAAATCTGATCTCAGGAACTTACGAGCTTCATGACCCTAAGTACGACACTTAACTCTGTTTGCCTCAGTTTCCTCATATGTATCATGAACTAGAGATGGAAATGAGAAATCACTCTATCATATTTTTCTAGAAAATCTTCAATGGGGATCATAAAGAGTCAGACATGACTGAAAAATTATCTAACAATAGGATTATAAGAACAGAGATTTAGAATTGAGTGAGTAAAGGAGCCACCTAGTCAATCCACTCATTTTACAGATGAGAAACCTGAGGTGGAGTGAAGTTAAGTAACTGATCAAAGGTCATATATGTAATAAGTGGCAGAGTTAGGATATCTTTCTATTCTGTGAGATATTTTGGTATTATCTATTTTTTGGCAATGAAAAATATGTTTCTAGACACATATGTGTTAGTTATAATTGTGATCCTCAAGAAATTTTTTACGAAAAACTACAAACCAAACTGTATACATAGGTGTGTTGATATATATTTTATAAGAAAATGTATAGATATTCTTAAAAGTTAGTATTGAAATTGAGATAAATGTCTATAAAATATTCCTGAATACCTGGGACATTACCCAGGACTTGATGGATTCACATGTGAATTCTACTAAATATTTAAGAAACAATTAATCCTAATGCTCTATAAACTATCTGAAAACATAGGCAAAGGATTACCACCAAATTCCATTTAGGACACAAATATTGATTTGATACTAAACCAGGCAGAGCAGAGACAGAGGAGGGAAATTAAGGACCAATTTCCTTAAAGAATATCAATGGTAATTTAAAAAAATACTAGCAAGGATATCTTAAATTTTATTTTTTCCTTAAGGATATGATTTCTCTCTCAACACATTCAATTTTGATCAATGTATAGCATGGAAATAATGTAAAGATTATCAGACTGCCTTCTGATGGGGTGGGAGGAGGGAAGCAAGATTGGGGGGAAAATTGTAAAATTCAAAAAACAAAAAATTAAAAATTATTAATAAAAAAATTAAAAATACTAGCAAGGATATTACAGTGATAAATGATAAATATTATAAACAATGATCAGGTGAAATTTATGTCAGAAATGGAGGCTGATTCAGTATTTTAAAAAACGAAATAGAAAATAACAGCAATATGATTATCTGCATCAATAGATGCAGAAAAATCCTTTGGAAAATGACAACACCCATTCCTAATAGAAATACTAGAAGGCACAGGAATTTATGGAACTTTTCTTAAAATGATAAGTCATATCTATCTAAAACCAAGAGAAGCATTATGTGGTATAGAGATGATCTTGAATCCTTCCCCTCTTGAAACATGGGTGTCCATTATCATCACCATTGTATTATGTTGTACTAGCTATAGTAATAATACAATAAAAGGAAATTGAATGCATAAAGATAAGCAATCAAGAAACAAAACTATCTCTTTTGCAGATTATATAATGATACACTTAGAGAACGACAGAAAACCAACTACCAAAAAAGCACATTGAAACAAATACTTGAACAAAGTTGGAAGATATAATAAAATAAACCCACATGTATGATCAGTATTTTTATATACTACCAACAAGACCCTACAGCAAGAGATAGATAAATTCATTTAAAAATAATGACAGAAAATATAAAATATTTGGGAATCTACCTGCCACAATAAACTCAAGTAATATCTGTACACAATTAGAAAACATGTTTCCCGCAAATAATGATAATCTAAACAAATGAAGAGAGATCAACTCCTCATGAATAGACTGAGTCGATGTAGTTGAAAGGACAATTCAACCCAAGTTAATTTACTTATTCAGGGCTATACCAGTGAAACTACCAAAGAATTGTTTTATAAAGTTAGAAAAAATAGTAATGAACTTTATCTGGAAGAATATAAGGAATATTGAGGATATGAGGAATATTGACAGAATCAATGAAAAAAATGTGTAAGGTAAATTCTCTAGCAGTTCCAGTTTTCAAAATTTATTGCAAAATGGGAATCACCAAAACAATTTGAGACTGTGAGAAATAGAGTGGCGAATCCATGGAATAGATTAAGTACACGAGATAGAGTAGTAAATCATAATAGCAATCTAGTGTTTGATAAGTCCATAGATGCATGTTTTTGGAGTCAGAAATAAACATTCTGCTAAATTTGCTAGGAAAATTGAAAACTAATCTTACAGAAACTAAGCATAGACCAATGCCTCATACACATACCAAAATAAGGTCAAAATGGATTAATGTTTTAGACACAGTAATATTATAAGTAAATTAGAAAAGCATGGAAAATGAATCTATCACCTCTATGGATTAGGGAAAAGTTTATGACCAAACAAGGGATAAAGAGGATCACAGGAGCAAAAGACAATAACTTTGATTACATGAAATTCAATATTTTGTACAAAGAAATTTGAGGGAAAATTTTCAATTTTATCTAATAAAAGTCTCATTCCTCAAGTATATAAGGAACTGAGCCAAATTTATAAAAAATAAGAGTCATATTCCAGTTGATAAATAGTCAAGGAATATGTACAGAAACTTTTCAGAAGAGGAAATCAGTTATTAATAGTCACATAAAAATGCTTCAAATCTCTACTGATTAGAGAAATGTAAAGTAAAATAACTGAGATACTTCCCCACATTTATCAAAATGACTAACATGAAAACAAAAAGAATGTAGAAAATGCTGTACATGTGAAAAAATTGGGACACAGTGAACTAGTCCAACCATTCTGAAGAAAAATTTGGAACTATTTCCAAAGAATTATGAAACTGTGCCTATCATTTGACCCAGCAATACTGTCACTAGGTCTATATTCAAAGGAGATCAAAGAAACAGGAAAAGAACCTATTCATACAAAAATATTTCTAGTAGTTTTTGTGGTGGCAAAGAATTGGAAATTGAGGGGATACACATCCATTAGGAAATGACTGAATATTATTATATGATATATAATTTTGATGTAATACTATTGGGCTTTAAGAAATAATGAGCAGGATAGTTTTAGAAAAACTTGGGAAGACTTACATGATGTGAGCAGAACCAGGAGAGCATTATACATATACAATAATAGAAATACTTTAAGGATGATTAACTATGAAAAACTTAGCTACTTTGATTAAAGACCATGATCCAAGATAATTCCAAACAGCAACTGATAAAAAAATTTATCCTCTTCAGAGAAATAACCAATGAACTCTGAATTCACTTTGAAGGAAGATTTTGTTAAATTTCTGTATATTTATTGTTTTATTTTATTTGAGTTTTCTTTTGTAACTTAGTTAATATGAAATATGATCTGCATGATCTCATATGTATAATCAACACTGAAATACCTTCTCAAAGTGGGAACAGGAGGATAGGAGAGAATTTGGGACTCAAAATTTTAAAAAATGTAAAGAATTGTTTTTATATACAATAGGGAAATATTTAATGAAACAATTTTTTTAATAAAAATACTGAGAGCATCAGTAGAATAATCCACATAATTGGAAAGGGAGGTTACTCTGTACCCTGCTGAAATCAATGAACATTTCTCTTTTTATAACCTGCCTGCATTAGAGTTCTGTGAACAATAAATGTGGGCATGGTAAAAGGGAAAAAGAGACATATTAGGAGGAAAATGACTCTTTGATAACCAGGAATAGTATTTGCTTCTGTAAGTGCAATTGCAAATGAATGAGGTTGCTAGTGAAGTTGGTTTGTGGGAATTACAATTCAAAGCAGCTAGAATCTTACAAGGAGTCCAATGAAGTTGCTAGTTTTCCAAACCACAGGCCAAAGTTTCAATTTTGGTCTCCAGCTGTCCCTCCATTGCAATAATAATTTTCAGTAAAATTTTCCCCAGGCAGCTCAGTTACAATTCTGATACATTTTTTAGACCAAAATATAACTCTCAGGCACTATAGGCACATTTGTTTAAAGCAACCTATTTTCTATACAGTTCTAATTTACTCACTACTGACCTGAATAACTAAGTACCTAGTTCCTCAATGAATGAAAAGGGTACACTTTACATATGAATGAACCATATACTCAGACAACAAGACAAATAAATATAAAGAGTATCCTAGACTGTTCTAACTTGTAAATCCTAGTGAGTAAATGCCTTGCATGTGTAATCCTAAACAGATATGTTGTCAAATTCAAATAAAAATGGAACCATTAAATCATACATAAGGATCTCTCTGAGCTACATGTTGATTTAGGAAATCACATATTCTTAAGCACAATTGCCTCCAAAAAAACTTAATCCAAATTGCCTTTAAAAAGGGGTGTGTGGGGGCAGCTAGGTGGTGCAGTGAATAGAGCATGAGCCCTGAAGTCAGGAGGACCTGAGTTCAAATCTGACCTCAGACACTTAATAATTGCCTAGCTGTGTGACATTGAGCAAGTCATTACCCCCCCATTGCCTTGAAGAATAAAAACCTGAAAAAAAAGATGCGTGTGTTTTGTGTGTGTGTGTGTGTGTGTGTGTGTGTGTGTGTGTGAGAGAGAGAGAGAGAGAGAGAGAGAGAGAGAGAGAGAGAGAGATTGGGGATCTAGCTACAGAGTGGATAGAGAGCATTGGACCTGAGTTCAAATCCAACCTCAGACACTTATCTATATGACAACCACATATTAGCATTATCTACATTTTATGATGTTTATTTTGTTTATTGTTGCCAAATTGGGGGGGGGGGGGTAGGTTATTTTCTTTTGCAAGGCAGTGGGGTTAAGTCGCTTGCCCAAGGCCACATAGCTAGGTGATTATTAAGTGTCTGAGGTCACATTTGAACTCAGCTCCTCCTGACTTCAGGGCTGGTGCTCTGTCCACTGCACCACCTAGCTCTCCCCAGATTAGATTTTAATCTGTTTCAGGTCTCAGTAGGGTTGCAGGACTGGCAAAGTGTTTGATACCTATGCATTTAATATTTATTACAAGAGGATGGAATTTTGTGTTTAATTAATGATTTTAGATGGTAAGGATGTTGAAGAATTTAGACCTGAGAGTGCTTAGCACATGGATTATAAAGGCCAATTTGAATGACTATACTGGGGGATTTTCACTACAAAATTCATGAGTTCAAGCTCTATTCCCAATTCATCATCTTGTGAATAATAGCATGAATAGTGACTGGTGATTCTGGCATTGTAGGAAGCAAATATGGATCCATATCCTATGACTTAACTACTGTTTCTGATTTAATTCTGAAAGACAATGAGTTGCAGAACAAGTATCGATTTGCATTGCTAGAGACAATTTCATTAAAAGACTTCCCAATACCAATGAAGTTACTAAAAAAAAATTTAAAATTAAAACTGTTATACCCCTATCCCATTGACATAAGCATACCTACAAAACCAAATACATTTCAAAATTCTGAAAGTATATTTTAATTCACATATTTTGCATTTCACTGTGGAAACAGACTGAGTTAACTCTTTTCTCTATTGAGAAATGTAATTAAAGGACCTTTGTTTTTAGCAAGAAATCTATAAATATCTTTTACACATTGGTCATAATTCTTTTTTCAACTGTCTAGATATCAAATATGTGAAATTCTTTGAATTTTTTTTTGCTATAAAGTTAGTATAATATCCTTTAAAATAGAGGATTTTTTCTTTTTTTTAAATATTTTGTCTATTTATTTTTTCCAACCACATGCAACAGTAGTTTTTACCAATATTGTTGGCAAGGTTTTGAGGTCTCTTATTATTATTTTTGTTTTTATTGAATTTTATAATTTTTCCCCTAATCTCTCTTCCCTCCCCTCAACCTCTCCACAATAAGAAGTCTGATAATCTTTACATTGTTTCCATGCTATACATTGATCTAAATTGAATATTTGGAGAGAAAAATCATATCCTAAAAGAAAAAATAAGAGGGATAGCAAAATTATATAATAAGAAAATGTTTTTTAAATAAAAGGTAATAGTCTTTGGTCTTTGTTTAAACTTTACAATTCTTTCTTTGGATGCAGATGGTATTCTCCATTGCAGATACCATAAAATTGTCCCTGATTGTTGCACTGATGAAATGAGAAAGTCCATTAAGATTAATCATCAGCCCCATGTTGCTGTTATGGTGAACAGTGTTCTGATTCTGCTCATCTTGCTCAGCATCAGTTCATGTAAATCCTTCCAGTATTCTCTGAATTCCCAACCCTCCTGGTTTCTAATAGAACAATAGTGTTCTATAATATACATATGCATACATATCTATAACAGATATTTGTTCAGCCATTCCCCAAATGATGTTTAGCCATTCCCCAATTTACTCAATTTTTCAATTCTTTGCCAACCACAAACAGAGATGCTATTAATATTTTTGTGCAAGTATTGTTTTTACCCTTTTTCATGATCTCTTCAAGGTACAGACCCAGTAGCTGTATTGCTGGATCAAAGGGTATGCACATTCTTATTGCCCTTTGGACGTAATTCCAAATTGTTGAATGAGTTCACAGCTCCACCAACAATGTATGAGTGTCACAGATTTCCCACATCCCTTTCAACATTGATCATTGTCCTTTCTGGTCATTTTGGTCAGTCTAAGAGGTGTGAGGTGTCAGAGATGCTTTAATTGGCATTTCTCTAATAAGTAATGATTTAGAGCAATTTTTCATATGACTATGGAACACTGATTTCTTCATCTGTAAATTGCCTCTGCATATCCTTTGACCATTTGTCAATTGGGGAATGGCTTTTTATTATAAATTTGATTCAATTTTCTATATAAAATAGAGGAAATTAAAAAATACCTTAATCATCACACATATTGTTCTATGACTAGATCTGGTTCAATAGCTGAGGTAGAATAATAAAATTATGGTAAAAATTATTCAAATAAATTACTTTTTCTTAAAATCCTAAGAGGTTGGGGCAACTAGGTGGAACAGTAGATAGAGCATTTGCCCTGGAGTCAGGAGGACCTTCATTCAAATCCAGTCTCAGACATTTAATAATTACCCAGTTGTGTGATTCTGGCAAGTCACTTAACCCCATTGCCTTAAATAAATAAATTTTTTTTAAAAAAGATTCTATCTCCTTGATTTCTTACTTTAAAAAAAAATCCTAAGAGGCAAAAGTGCAGAAGAAATGCATTACAGAACTGTAGGAAAATCTATATAAAAGTACAGGGATGGAATATGTGGTGGCAACTATAAGAAGACCAGCTAGAATAGAATGTAGAGAATGTGATGTAGAATAATAATATTTACTAAAAAAAACTTATAGGAAAAGATAAATTGGAACTACATTGGAAGAAGAGGAAGGAGGCTGTATTTGTTCTTCCAAGAGGAAAAAAGAACTGTTTGAAGTTTTTGTGAAAGAGAATGATGTGGGATGGCTAGGTGGCGTAGTGGATTCAGCACTGGCCTTGGAGTCAGGAGTATCTGGGTTCAAATCCAATCTCAGACACTTAGTAATTACCTAGCTGTGTGGCCTTGGGCAAATCACTTAACCCCATTTGTCTTGCAAAAAACCTTAAAAAAAAAAAAAAAAAAGAGAGAATGATGTGGTCAAGATGCCACTATAGAAATGTCACTTTGGCAGCTGAGTAGATAATGAATCAGAAAAACTGGAGAGAGAATATATTAATAAAGGGATTAAAAGCTAGGAAAGAAGAAGTTAAAAGCAAATTAAAATTAAATTATTTAAATTAATTAAAAATTAAATGTCATAATATGTTTATAATACATTTGAAAATAAATAATAATATAAATAAAAGCTCAGAGCAAAAATATTTTATGCTTACGATTATTTTTTTTTATTATTTTTTATTTATTTAAGACAATGAGATTACGTGATTTACCCAAGGTCACACAGCTAGGTAATTATTAAGTGTCTGAGGCTACATTTGAACTCAGTCTTCCTGACTCCATGGCCAGTGCTCTATCCACTGCACCACCTAGTTGTCCCATAGGATTAATTTTTGAAAAGAGTAGTAATCAGCATCCCAGACAACAGCAATATACTTATAAAAAATAAATAGGAAAATTGCTACACACATAAGGGCACCCTAATCAATGAGTTAATATCTATATTTAACATTTATGCATCAAAATGATATAGCATCAAAAAAATAGTTAAAAGCTTACAGGGAAAACAAACAGTAAAACTGTAAAAATTGGGAAACAGTCCTTTTTTAGACAAATCAATCAAAAATAAAGATGAAAGAAGCTAAAGATTTCAATGGATCTTTAATAGGCTTAGATATGATGAATTTATGACAGTTTTGAATGAAAAAAATAAAGGAAAATACATATTTCTCAATAGTATAAGACTTTTTTTAAAAAATTGACTATGTACTATGGAATATTAAAAACAAATATATTTTAAAAAATCAGAAAAATTAAAAATATTAATAACTAAATGAATTGAAACCTGTATTCTATTAAACATTCAAATGATAATTAATTATATTATATAAATTGCTTTCAAAACCAGGAATAACAATTCTATGATACAAAATATGATCTTGATATTGAAACCAGGAAGAGATTAAAAAGAAGAAAAATATAGATCAAGTATATGATTTAAATATATGTGTATGAGAAAGCACTATTACCTAAAATTCAATTTTTATTAAATTCTCTGTATCACTAATCATTAGAGAAATCCAAATTAGAACAACTCTGAATCTTCACCTCACACCATCAGATTGGAAATAAAGTCAAAGGTGAAAACTGTGACCTCATAAAGGGTTGCATGAAAATAGGAATCTTAAGGTACTTTTGATGAAGCTTTGAATTTGGCATGCTATTTTAGAAATAATTCTGAAAAATACTGAAAAAGTCACTATATGATGTATACATATTGACTCATCAATAACACCATAAGACATACCCCCAAAAGACATTTTGTAATAGCAGAGAACTAGAAAACAAGGGTGTTCATTAATTGCGGGATAACTGAAAAAAATTGCAATATATGAATGTAATTGAATATTATTGTACCATGAGATTAGAAAAATTTTTCACAAACCTCAGAACAACTGTATGGATTGGTTCTGAATCCAAAGAATAATTCTTGTATTAATTATATAGTAGATGAAATAATTTTGAAAGATTTGAGACTTGTGATCAATGGTCAACTATAATTTTAAAGGACTAGTAATCAAATACATTATTCTTTTCCTAAAAGAAAAGTAATGTATTTAAGGTACAGAATTAGACATCCAGCTTTTGGACATGAACAATGAGGTGATTTGTTTTGCTTGACTATTCACATATGATAGAAGGTTGCAATTTTTCTTTTTATTAATTTGCTGGTAAGGGGTTAGGGAGAGGGGGGGAGTTCAAAGGGGTAACAAAATGAAAAAGAAAAGAAAAATAAGAAAAGAGGGTAATTGAAGTCATTAATAATGCATAAAAAAGAATAGAATGAAGGTGAGTTGGAAAGACAAGCAGCACAGCTTTGGAGATAACATGCTGAATATATTATATGCTTAAAAAGAAAAGCAAACCATCATACAAATTCACAGCTTTATATATGGTTCTTTTTTCTGCTATGCTTTGTATATGGAAATGCTTATCATATTTGGTATTGAATAACTTCAGAATAAAATAAAAATAGAAAAAGAATAAAGAAATGGATTGATTTGAGTATTAAAGAACCATTGTGTCTTTTTGTCATCTCACTGGAATGCTTTATATGTGCACTCCTTAGAATATGAGGATGAACAGAAAAGATCAAGGTCATATTTGCAGTCAACAAATGCTTATTCAATTGCTTAATACCAATCATTAATCAATAATCATTTATTATATGTCTTTCATGTGCTAATAACTAAGGTAAGATGGGAATACAAAAAATTGAACCAGTTCATGACTTCAAGAAGCAACCATTGATTTAGAGAATTATCTTTTTATTTGAAATAAGAGGGAAATGAAATTTCTGGAAGTTTAATGTCATATAGAGAAAAAAATCTGATCTATTTTTCACTTTCTATGCATATATTTTGGTACAAAATTGCTACATAGAATTGGACTAAGAGCCAGAAAAAAGATAAATTCCTATCTTGCATCTGACACATAACTAGTTGTGTGACCCTGGGCAAAGAACTTAATCCCCTAGTACTCTGGTCAACTCTCTAAAATGATGTTACAAAAACAGCACCAAGCCAAATGAATAGGATAAGTGCTCTCATTTTGGAGTTCCACATGCCAATGAGGAATAAAACTATTTGGCACAGTGAATAGAGTACCAGGCCTAAAGCCAGGAAGACCCATCTTCCTGAGATCAAATCTGGCCTCAAACACTTGCCAGCTGTGTGGCTCTGGACAAGTCACTTAACCCTGTTTGCCTCATCTGTAAAATGAACTGGAGAAGAAAATTTCAATTAACTCCAGTATGTTTGCCAAGAAGTTTCAAATGGAAGCACAAAGAGTTGAAGAAGACTGAAATATCTGAACAAACACCAAAATATGCCAGTGATAACATAGGTCTAATTCCTATCCATAGAAAAAACTACAATAGAAATTTTTTAGATCCTAAAGTACTTAAAAAGTTTTATGCAGGCCTAAATGTCATTTAAAACCAAAACTAAGAACATTCAGATAAAACCCAAGTCATAATTCAAAATTATCTAATTCAACAAAATAACAAAGAAAGGGAAAGGTTATATGCTCATGGAAAGCTTAATTAAAATGCTCTTCTCAAAGTATGCCATTGCCTATCTGTAAATCTAATTTTGTTCATTGATCCTTCTTTTATCCCCTACAACTAAAGAATAATTTCATTTAGCCAGTGATTTTCCACCAATTTTTTCTTTTCTCTAATCAATTCTTTCATCATCCAATTAACTCATGATTTCATCAAGACACATATTCTCTTCATATGATTCATCCATAAGTATGTATCCTGAGCAATTCTTTTTTGTGTCTTTCCATAAAATCTCCTGGGATTGTGTGTGAACCTGGAGTGGAGACCAGAGAGCCAGTGCAGGCAGTGGCGGGGTGAAGCCAGAGAGCCAGCCTTAGCCCCAGAGGCTCTGGTTATAGGAGTGGCAGTCTGGGGAGTCGCAGTGGGGCTGGAAGGTGAGTTCCAGCACAGAGGGTTGCAGAGTGCAGCTGGATGTCTATCTGCTAGGAGCATAGCTCCCTCAACTGAATAGGGAGATTAACTACCTCACCAGGGCACAGCCCACATTATTCAAGGATTATAGTATCCAGCTGTGCCCTCCACCCCCTCAGGCCTAGGGGAGGGCCACAATTCAAGGTCACAGACACTCCCGAGAAAGCAACCAGCTCCCCATACTGGTCGGCTGACTTGGAGTTACTAAACCCAGTGAGTAAAGCCTCTAGGGATCTCAACACCAAAGGTCTGTGAACCAGCCCCTCCCCCAAACAAGGTCAAAGGAAAATGAAGAAAAATCAGTGGAAAGGGGGCCCATAGAAAACTATTTTGAAGACAAAGATCCTAACCCAGAAAAATCTAGAACTTCTGAGGAGAGTATAAATTGGTCTCCAACTCAGAAAGACTTCTTAGAAGCAATCAGGAAGTTTAAAATATCAATTGGATAAATTGGGAAAAGAAACCCAAGAGAAGATAAACACCTTCAATGTAAGCAAATAGCAGAATGGATTAAAAACCAGAATCCTACAATATGCTGCTTGCAAGAAACTCATCTGAAGCAGAAAGATGCATACAGAGTAAAGGTAAAAATTTGGAGCAAATTATATTTTGCCTCAGCTGAAGTGAAAAAAGCAGGGGTAGCAATCATTATCTCAGACAATACAGCTGCAAAAATAAATTTCATTAAAAGAAATAAGGAAGGAAACTATATCCTTCTAAAAGGTACCACAGACAATAAAACAATTTCAATGCAAAATATGTATGCACCAAGTGGTATAGCATCCAGATTCTTAGAGGAGAAGACATAGACAACAAAACTCTACTAGTGGGAGACCTCAACTTCCCACTCTCAGATTTTGATAAATCTAATAATAAAATAAATGAGAAGGAAGTTTAAGGAGGTTAATAGAATGCTAGAAAACCTAGACATGATATATTGTTGGAGAAAGTTGAATGGAGATCAAAAGGAATAATTGTTTTCTGTAATACATGGCACTTATACACAAATTGACCATGTATTAGGGCATAAAAACTTAATAATCAGGGGCAGCTAGGTAGCACAGGGGATAGAGCACCAGCCCTGGAGTCAGGAGGACATGAGTTCAAATCCAGCCTCAGACACTTAACAATTACCTAGCTGTGTGACCTTGGGTAAGTCACCTAACCATATTGCCTTGCAAAAGAGGAAAAAATGAAAGAAAGAAACCTAATTAATGCAGAAAGGAAGAAATAGTGAATGCATCCTTATCAGATCATAATGCAATAAAAATCACATACAATAATGGGCCAGGGAGAGATAGAGCTAAAACTAAATAACTTCATTTTAAAGAATGAGTGGATCAAACAAACCATAGAAAGAATAAATTATTTCATCCTAGATAATGACAATAAGGAGACAACATAACGAAACTTATGGGATACAGCCAAGACAGTTGTCAGGAGATATATTATATCTTTAAATGCTTACATGAATAAATTGGAGAAAGAAGAAATCAATGAACTAAATATGCAAGTTAAAAATTAGAGAAAAAAATTAAAAAACCCCAAACCCACAAATTAGAAATTCTAAAAATTAAAGGAAAAATTGCTAAAATCAAAAGCAAGAAAACTATTGAACTAATAAATAAAGCAAAGAGTTGGTTTTATAAAAAAAATAAATTGATAAACCTCTGGTTGAAAAGAAAGAAGAAAAAAGAAAGTAGTTTAAAAAAAGAAAGTAGAAAACCAAATTACCAGCATTGTAAATGAAAAAAGTAAACTCATCACCAACGAGGAGGAAATTAACTTAACAATTTGGAATTATTTTGCTAACTCTATGCTAGCTAATAAATTTGATAATCTAAGTGAAAAGGATGAATATTTATAAAAATATGAGTTGCCCAGGTTAAATGAAGAGAAGATTAAATACTTAAATAACCCCATCTCAGAAAAGAAATTCAACAAGCCAGTTTTGAGCTCCCTAAGGAAAAAATCTCGAGGGTCAGACAGATTCAGAAGTGAATTCTATCAAACGTTTAAGGAACAATTGGTTCCAATTCTATATAAACTCTTTGGCAAAATAGGTGAGAATAGAACTCTGCCTAACTCTTTCTATGACACCAATGTGGCAGTGATACCTAAACCAGGAATAGTTAAAACAGAGAAAGAAAATTACAGGCTTATCTCCCTAATGAATATAGTTGCAAAATACTTAGCAAAGTGATTATAGCAAGTTATCACTAGAATAACACACTATAGGGGTGGCTAGGTGGCACAGCGGATAGAACACTGGCCTTGGAGTCAGGAGTACCTGAGTTCAAATCCAGCCTCAGACACTTAATAATTACCTAGCTGTGTGGCCTTAGGCAAGCCACTTAACCCCATTTGCCTTGCAACATAAAAATTAAAAAATAAATAATAGAATAATACATTATGACCAACCAGAATTTATCCCAGGATTTCAGGATTGGTTCAATATTATGAAAACTGCTAATTTAATTAATTATATCAATAACAAACCTATCATAAATCATATTATTATATCAATAGATGCTGAAAAAGCCATTGAAAATGGATAAAATAGTTCAAAAAGTTATTGAGGGGAATAAATGGATTGTTTGTCAAAGTTGTTGAGGGGAATAAATGGATTGTTCCTTAGAATAATAATCAGAATCTATGTGAAACCATCAACAAGTATTATATGCAACAGGGATAAGTTAGAGTCATTCCCAATAAGATCAGAGGTAAAACAAGGATGCCCATTATCACTGCTACTCTTCAATATTGTGTTAGAAGTGCTAACTTCAGCAGTAAGATAAGAAAAAGAAATTGAAGGAATTAGAATTGGGAAGGAAGAGGCAAAACTCTCACTCTTTGCAGATGACATGATGGTATACCTACAGAATCTTAAAAAATCATCTAAAAAACTACTAGAAAAAATTGGCAACTTTAGCAAAGTCTCAGGATATAAAAATAAGCCCTCATAAATCCTCAGCATTTCTATATATTACCAGCAAGATACAGCAGCAAGAGCTATAAAGGGAAATACCATTCAAAGTAACTTCAGACAATATAAGATACATAAGATACTTGGGAGTCTTACCTGCCAAGGCAGACTCAGAAACTCTATGAAAACAACTACAAAACACTTCTCTCACAAATAAAATCAGACTTAAGAAACTGGACAAATATCAATTGTTTGTTAATAGACAGTTAATATAATAGAAATGACAATTCTACCTAAATTAAACTACTTATTTAGTGTCCTACTAATCAAAATTCAAAAAAATTACTTTAGAGTTAGAAAAAATTATAAGTAAATTCATATGGAGAAATAAAAAGGCAAGATTTTGCAGGGATTTAATGAAAAAATAGCAAAAAAAAGGGACTTAGCTTCACCAAATCTAAAATTATATTATAAAGCATCAGTCATCAAAACTATCTGGTATTGGATAAGAAATAGAGTGGTGGATCAGTGAAATAGACTAGGTGCAAAAGAGATAGCAGGAAATGATTATAGTAATCTGCTGTTTGATAAGCCCAAAGAGTCCAGCTTCTGTGATAAAAACTCTCTCTGAATAACTGTTGGGAAAATTGGAAGTTAGTATGGCAGAAACATGGATTAGATGAGCACCTCACACCCTATACTGAGATAAGATCAAAATGGGCACAGGATTTAGACATAAAAGACAATATTATAAGTAAATTAGGAGATCAAGAAATAGCTTTGCCTGTCTGCTCTATGGAAAGGGAAGTAGTTTATGACCAAGAAAGCTATGGAGAACATCATTAAAAACAAACTAGATAATTTTGATTACATTAAATTGAAAAACTTTTGCACAGGGGATGGAGCCAAGATGGTGGCATGAAGGCAGCATTTCCCAGAAATTCCTTCCCCCCCCCAGAATTCCAAAAGCCAACAAATTATGACTTTAGCCAAAATTTAGAGGGAGCATAACCTGCAGAATGACTGAGTAATATATTTTCCCAGTTCAAGATAACTCAGAAGTTCCATGAGAAAGGTGTGCTTCAACAGAACAGGGGGTTGGAAAAAACCCACAACTGCAGGGCAGCCCAGCCCAGCCAAGCCCAACTCAGGGATCACCAGCAACAGCTTGAAGGGGCTGTGAGAGAATTCTGCTACACCAGAATGAGTGTGGAGTGAGGAGCACTTGGCCACAGAACCTGCATCAAGAATCAGGGGAAACCAGCCTGCACCTCTAGAGCACATCCCACAGATGGTAAGGGGTCCGGAAGACTGCAGAAATCTCTCTGCTCTCCCTGGGGCAGGACTCTGCTGTTTCCTGACACTCAGATCCAGGTTGCAGTTTGACCTTCCATACTAAGATAGAAGGGACCCTCCTCACAGCTCCAGGGCAGAGGGGAGTGCCTGTGGTCATCTACATATCAAAGCACAGGCAAGAAAGCATATGCCCTTGAAGGAATAAAGGTCCCAGTGGGGTGTACCAAAAACAACCCCAAAGCTGGTGTCTCAATAATACTCAAAAGCTCAGGAAGCACCCCAAAACCAGGCACAGGCTGGAGAAATGAGTGAACAGAGAAAAAAGAGGAACACCATTGAGAAATACATTGTCTATGATTCCAAGAATCCTCTTCAATCTGAAGATGAGGAAGTACAAGCTCCTGCATCTAAAGACTCCAAAAAATATAGAAGTTGGACTCAGGCTATAACAGAGCTTAAAAATTATTTTGAAAATCAAGTAAGGCAGATGGGAGAAATATTGGGAAAAGAAATGAGAGATGCAATGAAAACACCTGAAAAAGAAGTCAGCAACTTAGCCAAGGAGATCCAAAAAAATGCTGAAGAAAATAACATGTTAAAAACCAGCATAGGTCAAATGGATAAATTAGTTCAAAAAGTTATTGAGGGGAAGAATGCTTTAAAAATCAGAATTGGTCAGATGGAAAAGGAGATAAGAAAGTTCTCTGAAGAAAACAAATCCTTCAGATGTAGAATGGAGCTAAAGGAAGCTGATGACTTTACAAGAAACCAAAACACAATACTTCAACACCAAAAGAATGAAAAATTAGAAGAAAATATGAAACATCTCATTGAAAAAACAGCAAATCTGGAAAACAGATTCAGGAAAGATAATTTAAAAATTATTGAGATACCTGAAAGTCATGATCAAGCAAAGAGCCTTGACCTCATTTTAAAAGAAACCCTACAGGAAAATTGCCCTAATATCCTAGAATAGAGGGTAAAATAGAAATTGGAAGAATCCACCCATCTCCCCTGGAAAGTGACCCAAAAAAACCAACCTGCAGGAATATTAAAGCCAAGTTCCAGAACTCCCAAATCAAAGAAAAAATATTACAAGCAGCCAGAAGGACACAATTCAAATATTGTGGAGCTGCAGTCAGGATCACTCAAGACTTAGCAGCAACTATATTAAGGGCTTGTAGGGTTTAGAATATAATATTCCAGAAGGCAAATGACCTTGGAATGTAACCAAGAATCAATTACCCATCAAAACTGAACATCCTCTTCCAGGGGAAAAGATAGACTTTCAATGAACCAAGGTAATTTCAAATGTTCCTGTTGAAATGACCAGAGCTGAACAGAAAGTTTGACCTTGAAATACAGGACTCAGATGAAGCATAGAGAGTGTAGGAGAAGGGTAAAATATGTATTCCTGCATAGAAAAATGATACTGATAATACTCATATGAAACTTCTCATTTAATAAAGCAGGTAGAAGGAACTTTTATAGATGAAGCACAGGAGAGAGCTGAATCTGAAGATATATTGTAAAAATGGAGTTAATGGCTAAAAGAGAAATGCACTGGGAGGAAGAGAAAGGAGAGGTGGAATAGGCCAAGATATTTCATATAAAAATTTTTTTTCTTCTTTTTACAATGAGCTTTTGCAATGATATTGGAGGGGGAAGGTGGGGGTGGGGGGTAATGAGGAAACCTTCACTCTCATCAGAAATGGCTCAGAAAGGAAACAGCACACACACCAATAGGGTACAGACATCTAGAGTAAAAAGGAGAGAAGGGGGAAAGGGGGAAGGTGGGGTATGGGTGATAGAGCAGAAGGTAGATCATAGGAGAGAACAGTCAGATATAACACATTTTCTTTTTTACTTCTCTCAAGGGGCTGAGATTGGGTGGCCTGTTAGGCACCATGGGGCTGGATGGTTGCTGGGTCTCAAGGGTGGTATGTGGATTTGGGGCCTCTTGACCTCAGGGCTGGTGATCAGTCCACTGCACTACTCAGTTACCCTACAGCACATTTTAGAAGAGGGACAGAGTGAAAGAAGAGAGAAAATATAATACATGGTAATGGGGAGAAATGGATAGAGGAATTTACAATCAGCAACAGCAACAGTGCAAAATATGGAAGTAACTTTTATGAGGGACTAATCATGAAGAATGTGATCTACCCAAGACAGAGCTGATGGTATCAGAACACAGACTGAAACACATTTATTTTCCTCTTTCCTTTACTTTATTTCTCATGAGGGTCTATATTTTGGGGGTAGAGGGTCATTATGTTTACTCTTAAAGAAGAATATTTTTGTAATGTATAAAAAATCACTTGTACAAAAATATTCATAGCAGCTCTGTTTGTGGTGGCAAAGAATTGGAAATTAATGTAAATGTCCTTCAATTGGGGAATGGCTTAGCAAACTGTGGTATATGTATGTCATGGAACACTATTGTTCTATTAGAAATCCAGAAGGGATAGGAATTCAGGGAAACCCAGAAAAATTTGCATGGACTGATGCTGAGTGAGATGAGCAGAACCAGAGGAACATTATGCACCCTAGCAGCAACATGGGGGTGATGACCAAACTTGATAGATTTGTTCATTCCATTAGTGCAACAATCAGGCACAATACTTTATTTTTCTTCCTTTGGGATATGATTTCTCTTTCATCACATTCAACTTAGATCATTTTATACCATAGAAACAATGTAAAGACTAACAGATTGCTTCTGTGGAGGTTGGGGGTAGCGGAGCAAGATTAGGGGAAAAAATTGTAAAAAATTCAAAATTAAATTTAAAAAACTTTTAAAAAAGAAAAATTTTGAACAAGCAAAACCACTAAAACCAAGATCAAAAGAAATGTAAATTGGGAAAAAAAATTTACAACTGGTATTTCTGACAAAAGGCTCATTTCTAAAATATATAGAGAACTGAGTCAAATTTATAAAAAAACAAACAAACCAAGCCATTCCCCAAATGACAAATGGTCAAAGAATATGCAGAGGCAATCTGCAGATGAAGAAATCAAAGCAATCCATAATCATATGAACAACTGCTTTAAATCATTACTGATTAGAAAAATGCAAATTAAAGCATCTCCAAGATATCACCTCACACCTCTCAGACTTGTCAGTATGATCAGAAAGGATATTTATAAATGGTTCAAAGGATGAGGGAAATCTGGGACTCATCCAACCTTTCTGGAGTGCAATTTGGAATTACACCCAAAGGGTCATAAAAATGTGCATACCCTTTGATCCAGCAATATCACTACTGGGTCTATACCCTGAAGAGATGATGAAAAAGGGTAAAAACATCACTTGTACAAAAATATTCTTAGCAGCCCTGTTTTTAGCAGCAAAGAATTTGAAATTGGGTGAATGTCCATCAATTGGGGAATGACCAAACAAACTGCAGTAAGTGCATGTTATGAAACATTCTATTAGAAACTAGGAAGGATGGGAATTCATAGAAGCCTGGAAGGATTTGTATGAACTGATGCTGAACAAGATGAGCAGAAGCAGAAGAACATTATACACCCTAACAGCAACATGGGGATGACGATCAACCTTGATGGACTTGGTCATTTCATCAGTGCAACAATCAGGGATAATTTTCAAGTATTTGTGATGGAGAATACCATCTGTATCCAAAGATATAATTGGGGAGTTTAAACAAAGACCAAAGACTATTCCCTTTAATTTTTTTTAAAAAGTAGGTATCTTATTATGTAATTTTGTTATCTCTTGTATTTTGTTTTTTCCTGGGAATATGATTTCTCTCTCAGCACATTCAATTTTGATCAATGTGTAGCATGGAAACAATGTGAAGATTATTGAACTGCCTTCTGGGGGGGGAAGCAAGATTAATGGAAAATTGTAAAAGTAAAAAAAAAAACAATAAAAAAAATAGTTATAGATAATGGAAAAATAATAATCTGATATAAGATACAGTTTTTTAGGGAGATTTTCTAAAAAATCAATTTTGATTATATAAAATTAAAATGATATTGTGAAAGTAAAAAAAAGAGTATCATTTGTATAATGAAATGTATTCTTTCATTATCAAGATATTTGAGAGTAATTTTTTCTGAAGCTCTATACAGTCATTACCAAAGTTTTGACATATATAGCATCACACATAGAAACTCCAAATTCATTATCTCAGTTGAAGACTTCCTCCCTCTTTTGTTACTTTGAGAAAAGTCCATCCATATTTCCAGTATTCACCCAGAGAATATTTTTAGTAAGCAGATACAATCTGTGAAAGTATCATTCACAGAATCACAGAAAGTATCATATATTTTCTTCCTTTCCTTCATTTTTCTTTCATTTTAATGCCTTGAAAAATACTCAACAGGCTTTTTGATCCTGACAATTCTCCCCTCCCCCCACAAAAACAAATTAAAAAAAAATATTCAGATCATTTTGTCCACAGTATGATTCACACATTTTCAAAAATCTATTATTTAAGTTTTCAAATAGCTTTCTCTTTGACTCATCTTATTAAGCCATTTGTCTCATTTGGGTTTCTTTTTTTTCCAGTTGTTATCAGTGGAAACTTAATTGCACATTTCCCTTCTAACTGTGCTCTGAAACATGCTCATCATCATCATCAGTTCTGTTGCATACCTCAGTGATTTTCCTGCTCACACAAAAAAGGCAACAAACACATTGTGTTGGAGGACCGGCAGAATATACTTTATGTACTGGAGAGAGAGGAGCAAGCAGCTAGAATTGGTTGGGAAGTAGGAAGAAAACCATAAACAGCAATGTAAACATGACTGTCAACAGTATGATCTGAATTACTTCCATATGGCTAATGTGTGTCAACAAAGCGATCTCTATTTAAAGAAAGCAATGGAGAATTTCAGAGAAATAGAACCAAAAGGCTTACTGGAGGGCAAGGATTGCTTTTGCCTTTCTTTGTATTCCCAGTGCTTAGTACAATTCCTGAAATGGGAACTTAATAAATGCTAACTGAGTCTGAATCTCCCCTGTACTTCTATCCAACAAATTGCAATTGTTAAAAGGATGAGAAAAAGAAAACTTGCTTTGCTTTTTCTCACATTTTCCACTAGTCAAAGCTCTATGAAAAGATGCCCAAATAAAAGAAAGATCCACTACCCTTAAAGATGGCAGGCTTCACATAAGAAGACAATGATTTTGCCAGGAGTCAGTAAAACACTGATCCCAGGAAGATGATTGGGTCATTATCTACTTTTGACATTCAGTCATTAAAATCACATTTGACTCCTTGTGACCCATTTGGGGTTTTCTTAGCAAAAATAATAGTGATTTGTCATTCCCATCTCCCATTAATTTTACAAATGAGGAACTGAGGCAAGCAAAGTTAAGGGACTTGCCTAGGGTCATTCAGCTAGAGTCTTAGGCCAGATTTGAACTCAGAAAGATGAGTCTTCCTAATCCTAGGTTGGACACTATACGCTGTCACCTAGCTGCCCTAAATACCTACAGAAAGTTAAAATTGAGAAAAAGTATCCTTCAAGGACTCCTCCTGTATCTATCTTCACTAGGTCTTATAATATCTCATATACTACTCTCCCTCACTTATCTGACTTCTTCCCTTCTCTCCCCTTACCTTCCTACTCTCCTTTATTTTATCTTAAACTTCAATCAAACTGAATTATTGAATGATCAAGAATTTATTAAACATAAGTAAAACCCTCCCAAGGACTTGCTAAACCCTGAGGATACAAAGACAAAAATGAATCAATTTTTTTTTCATTTTTATTAAAGATATTATTTGAGTTTTGCAATTTTCCCCCAATCTTGCTTCCCTCCCCCCACCCCCACCCCACAGATAGCACTCCTTCAGTCTTTACTTTGTTTCCATGTTGTACCTTGATCCAAATTGGGTGCAATGAGAGAGAAATCATATCCTTAAAAAGAACAGAATTCTCAGAGGTAACCAGATCAAACAATAAGACATCTGGGTTTTTTTTCCCCCGAATTAAAGGGAATAATAGTCCTTGTACTTTGTTCAAACTCCACAGCTCCTTATCTGGATACAGATGGTACTCTCCTTTGTAGACAGCCTAAAATTGTTCCCAATTGTTGCGCTGATGGAATGAGCAAGTCCTTCAAGGTTGAACATCACTCCCATGTTGCTGTTAGGGTGTAGTGTAGTGATTCGATGATGTCAGGGCAGTTTTCCATCACTAGATCCTGTAATATTAAGTCCAGGCTTTTTTCTCTTCAATGTTTTCAGGAAGTCCTATAATTTTCAGGTTGCCCCTCTTGATCTATTCTCGAGGTCAGTGGTTTTGTTGATGAGGTATTTCACATTTGCTTCTATTTTCTATTTTTTGATTTTGTTTAACTGACTCTTGCTGTCTCGTGGAGTCATTAGTTTCTGTAGACTCCATTATTTTTTGGGGGGGGGGGGAGTTTTCTTCATTAACCTTTTCCAACTGGTCAATTCTACTTTTGAAAGAGCTTTCCATTTGACCAATTGAGGTTTTGAGAGAATTAATTTCTTTTTGCATTTGCTCATTTGAGGATCTGAGAGAATTGTTCTCATTTTGTAATTGTCCAATTGATGATCTGAGAGATTTATTCTCCTTTTGTGTTTGTCCAATTCTACTTTCTAAGGTTTTGTTTTCTTTCTGCAAGGTATTGTCTCCCCCAAATTTTCCAGTTGATTTTTAAACTCCTTTCTTATTTCTTCAAGGAAGTCTTTCTGTGCTGGAGACCAGATTATATTCTCCTCAGATGTTCCAGGTCTCTCTGGGTTGGGGTCTTTCCCTTCCAGGAATTTTTCTATAGATCCACCTTTCTGCTGACCCTTCTTCATTATGCTAAGACCTTGAGTTGGGGGGGGGGGGGCTGGTTCACCTGGGCTTGAGATCTCTAAAGGCTTTACTGAGTGCAGTTTCTCTGGCTGGCCAGTAGGAGGTGCTGGTTGCCCTCTCTGGAGTGTCTGTGACCTTGGTTGGGAGGCCTTCTCCCTTTGCTTGAGGGAGGGAATTGGAGCTATTGAATTCTTTTGCCTTCACTCAATGGTGGGCTTTACCCTGGCCTGAGGTCACTCCTCAGCTGGGCTGGTTCTTTTGCTCACACACCTGGGCCTGAGGCAGAAGTAATTTGCCTTTGTTTGGGAGGAGGCCTCAGTGCAATGGAGGCGTGGGCTCAGAGTTTCTCAGACCTGAGGAGCCCAGGGATGGTGTCCGCAGCTCTCCTGCACCAGACCTCTCCCCGCAGCCCCTTCCCCAAGCTCCAGGGGGACAGGACCAACACCAGAGCCTCTGCTTCCCCGCAGACCCAAGACCCCTTCATCCAGCCCCACCGCTGATCCAGCAGGTCCGGCTCTCGGGCCCTCAGACTCCTGGTTCCGATTCAGCTGTTGGTCTGGCTGATCTTCCCTGGGAGCTCAGACTCACCTGCCGGTACTCAGCCAAGGCTGCTGCGGGAGACAAATCCTGAGGTAGATTTTCCTCTCCTGGCTTTTCTTTCTGGGTTTCCTGGTTCGGATTTCTTTTAAGAGGTTTGTTTCATGTGATAGATGGGGAAGAGATCAGGAGACTTTAGAACTGCCTGTCTTCTCTCTGCCATCTTGCCCGGAAGTCCAAAAATGAATCAATTCTTAACCTCAATATACTCATCATCATAACT
Organism: Macrotis lagotis; assembly: GCF_037893015.1. Lineage (NCBI taxonomy): Eukaryota > Metazoa > Chordata > Mammalia > Peramelemorphia > Peramelidae > Macrotis > Macrotis lagotis. Next base: position 419,346,443 of record NC_133666.1, on the reverse strand, counting down.
AGGAACACATATACAAAAATCAGTAAAGGTAAAACATATACAAATTAATAAGAAATAATTGGGGGAAGGGGAACTGGCAATCAGGTGGACCATGAAATATCTCTACTAGTAAGTAGAACCTAAACTTCTTTTCTGGCAGGATGTCAGGGATTAAAGAAGGATAAATCAGCTATGAGTACCTTTGTCTGTGTAATACTGCAAATAAGGGAAATGGGATGCAATGTACAGTGAACAGTAAATAGGTCACTTTGGTAAGTTTGTAAAGTTTGTGTAAGGGAATATCACACCATAATTCTGGGAAAGATAAGGAGCCAGTTTGGAAAGGATAAGGATCATCAAGTAAATTTTTTTTCCTGAAAGTAATCTTTTATTTTTGGTCAGGAAAGAGACAATGTCAGACTTGTGTTTAAGGAATATCAATGTGGAAGTCATTTTTATTTAAAAGGGTAGAGATTTGAAGCAGAAGACATCAATAGTAAGGGTGAGGGATGATGAGTAATTAAACTAAGGCAGTGGATATGTGAATGGAGAGAAGGTGACAGAGGTTATGAAATGCCCAAATATTTTTTACATTTTTATCAACACTAAATTTTTGCATCATGCTACTGAAATCCTTAACCCCACCAATGCCATCTACTAATTTTTCAAAACTCAAATAAAATACCACTACAAAATTCATCTTGCTTAACTTCACAATGCTTCCTCACTAATACACTAAAAGCTTTTTCCTCTCTCCTCTTGTATTTTTTATTTGTATATATGTTGTTGTATCTCTTTTAGTATACTCTTTTCAAGCAAGAACTTCTTCGGTTTTGTCTCTGTCTCCAAGGTTTCATACAGTTATTTATTCCAGTGCATTATAGATATCAAAGATGTCAGTCAATTAAACAAGCTTACTTAATACACTGAAGAGTGTGCTAAGCAATGAAGATAAAAATAAAGGCCAAAACAGTCCCTACCTTGAGGAAGCTCATATTCTAATAATAGATATGACATGTAAATAACTAGGTACAGGCAAGCTCTATAAAAAGGAGATTAAAGTAATATCAGAAGGAAAAGTGCTAACAATCAACTGGAAGGACTGGAAAAGGTCTCCCATGGATGATTTTCATCTGAGGTTTGAAGAAAGACAAAGGGAGTAAGGAAGACTGAAGAGAGAAAGCAGTTTAGCCATTCAGAGTGACTGATGTGAAGAAACAGAGATGAAAGATCAAGTGTCTTACTTTTTATTCATTTTATTTTTAATTTATGTTCTAAACAATCATTTATATAATATAATATAATAAAAAAGATTATTGTACATGAAACTGCAAATCTATTGTGTACAACTTGCTATTTCTTTTAAATATATAATATATATTAAATATATAATATTAAATATATAATATATTATATATTATATATATTCTTTTAAATATATAATATATATATATAATAAATATATAATAAATTTCTTAGTTCCTTTTCCTTTTCCTTAGTTCCTTTTTCCTGCCCTCACCCACCCCTCTCCAGAAAGTAGAACAATATAGTTATTTCATAAAGAGCATAGTGTGGGGGTAGAGTGTAGAACAGGTATGAATGAGGAATAAGGAGATAAGAAAGGTAGGCAAACATTAAATGCCATAGAAGTTTTCATGTGATACTGGAGAAAACTGAAGTTTATTGTTGAGGGTGTGGATGACCCACTGTAGAAAAACCACTTAGTGATAGAGCTTTGAGGTAAGAATAAAAAGTATCAGGCTATTGCAATAATTCAAATACAAGATAAAAAGCACCTATACTAGGATTGTAATTGTGAGAGTAGAGAGTTATTATAAAGGAATACATGCAAGATTTTCCAATTGATTAGATGTATTATATTATATGTATATGAAGGAATAGTGAGAGTTAAGAGTAGATAGGATGACACCATGCCTGTAAATCTGAGTGACTGCAAGGATAGTATCATCCTCAGTAATAATGAGCCTTCAAAGGCTGAATGGATTTAGTAGGAAAGATAATAAGTTCTGTTTTGGACATATTGAGTTATTCAGTTTGAAATGTCCAAATAACAGTTGGTGATACAATCTGGATTTCAGAAGAAAAACTAGGGCTGGAAATATAAATTTAGGAAATATCATTGTAAATTTGAGTTTGGAACCCAAGGGAGTTGATGAAATCATCAAATGAGACAGTATAGAGAAAAAAAGAGAAGAGGATCTAGGACAGAGCCTTGGGGCTAGAGAATATGAAATAGATACTACAACATCAACAACAAAACCTGAGGAGTGTCATACAGATCAATCAGAAGTAGTCAATATTACCAAAAAACAAAAACCAAACAAACCTTAAAGAGAGAAGATTTAGGAGAAGTCAGTAAGAAAATATCAAAGGCCATAGAGAGGTCAAGAAGAATAAAGTTTGAAAATCAGAATAAATTTTGCATCTCAGACATGAATGGTATCTTTGGAGGAGACAGCTTCCTTAGAATGCTCGGGTAAGAAATCAGATCATATGGGGGTGCAGAAGCTAATTCAAGGAGATAAAATGGAAGTATTTAATTTAGAAGACTTCCCAAGAAATTGAACTAAAGAGTGAAGGAGGATAGAATGATAACTAAGTGGACTGATACAATCAGGTAAGAGTTATTAAAGATTAGATTGAAATGGACAAGTTTGTACTTATCAGGAAAGGAGTCAATAGATAAAGATGATAATAAGGTATAAAAGGCATGAGAGTTTGGAATCAAGGATGCATGTAAAGGAATTAGCGTCTGCAAGGAATAAGGCCCCTTTTTCATTTATGACCAAAGTGAAAGAGATATTGGAAAAATATGTCTAAATGATATAAGCCTAGAAAGAGTAGAGAAATGGGAAATCTCAGCAAATAATTTTTTTTTGTTTGTGAAATATGAGGTAAAGTCCTCAGCTGAGAATGTGAAAAAGGATTGCTACTGAAAATTGAGGAGAAAGGAAAGGGACAGCAAATCATTTAGTGAGGAGTTCTTATTATGAGCATAGACCAAGATTAAGTTAACAAGATTTAGGGAAAGTTAGAATGATAGATTGTTACAAGATGAAGAATTTTCATAGTTCATGAATGTGACAGATTAACATCCATGAGTGACAGTAAAATTAGCATATGCTGATCTCTGTTGTAGATTCAAGATGGAATGGAGGAATATGTCATTGAAAACTGAGTAGCCTGTGGATAGAGCATTGGCCCTGGAGTCAGGAGGGCCTGAGTTCAAATCTGGATTCAGACACTTAATAATTGCCAAGTTATGCAACCTTGGGAAAGTCACTCAGGCCCATTGCCTTAAATAAATAGAAAAAAATTTTTTAAAAGGAAATTGAGTAGTTAGAAGAACTAACAAGTTAGGTTGTTTAAGGGAATGTCAATACTTATGATAAAGGCTATGAACTAGGCTCTGAACTAACTCATTGAGGAATGTTGGAGAATGTCTTCAGAATCAAGTTATAACAGTTTTAGGTGATAAAGATGGATATCGTAAACCTCAAAGTAAAAGTTACTAAATGATAATGGCAAAAGGGATAGTCTGAAATAAGTAAAGAAGAGTATTCTTACTATGACACTACAACCATGTTTAATGAATGATTGTTGAATGAAAAGGATTTTCTTTCATATATCAACTCCTGTCAAGAGTTCACATTTGCTTCTCTTCTTTTCTTCAGATAGGACCTGTTTGAGCAAATTCTCAAAATTCAGTTAAAAAAATGTTATATGTGAGTGAAGAAATTATACATAATAGCTCTATTCTGCTAGGTAGAGTAAAAACTATTTTCTAACTGTGGTGACCAGTAAGATTTTTGTCTTTCTAAATATAAGATCCAAATCTGCTTCCTTTCTTGAAAACAAAAAATGTCACTTTTATTAGTGAACAATACGGCTATTTCAAACTTTCTGGTTATACAATATCTTTCAAGGAAAATTATTATAGAGAAGTTCAATAATAGCAATTTTAAGAAATGTTGAATTAGATTTGCAATCATATATGTATCAGGAATATCATTTAGAAAGCCCTAAACTACCAAGAAAGAGAAGTCAGAAAACAGTAGTGCTTGAGCCTAAAGTTATAACTCTAAATCCCCTGATGATATTGCTTTCAACAAAATTAAGTACACATATAATATCCATACTGAGGTGAACCATGGAAAGAAAAGTGGTAGAATCTACTGAGAATTTGAAATTGTAAAGTATTTCTCTGCATATGTTCACATACTCTGAATTGGGCATGGTCCATGTTCCCAGGTGATTTTCAGTAAGGCATCTTAGTCCATAATACCAGAAACAGATGATAAATTGCTAAAAATATATCTAAATAATGCTAAAACAGCAACAGTGCTAGCAGAAGGCCAGCTGACTCATCAGATTTTGTAAACTCCAACCTTGCAATGTGAAAAATAGTCTGAGTAACCTTTGAATCAACTACCTTCTAATGCTGTCTCATCAAAATCAAGAAGCTCATTCAAGTGGAGGACAAGAAAATGCTCTTGAGACTGTGGTCAAAAATGCAAGGGTGCTATCTATATGACTTATACTACCTTCAGTTATTGTAGACACTGAGTATATGGTGAAGAATTCTATATAGATGTCACAGGAAATTGTCTTTCATTTCTTTCAGTGATGTTACAGCCAACTGTCTTCTTCAGCCTAAATCTTTTTTCTTCTTCCTTTTGTAATTTTCTTAGCTAAAATTGGCTGCTTTCTGGTGCATTGTATGTGTGTGTATGTGTGTGTGTGTGTGTGTCAAGAAGAGAGCTAAAACAGCCAAACAGACAGAAAAGAGACATAGATCAATGACCAAAATATTGAATAATATTATACAACTTTTTGATCATCTGAAAAACATGTTAAGTTCATTGAATTTGCTCTACAAGTTATCATCTTTATAATATTCTATCAAATTGTATTCTAGCAGTGTTATATAGTGAATAAAGGATTAAGTTTTTTTTAATTAAGGATTATATAGTGAATAAAGTATTAAAGTCAGGAAGATCTGGATTCAGATATTGATCATGGGGGTGGCTAGGTGGCAGTGGATAAAGCACCTTCCCTGGAGCTAGGAGTACCTGGGTTCAAATCCAGTCTCAGACAATAATTACCTAGCTGTGTGGCCTTGGGCAAGCCACTTAATCCCATTTGCCTTGCAAAAACATTTAAAAAAAGATATTGATCATGATAGCTTAACCTCAAGCAACTTTTAAGACTATAAATTACAGAAGCATTGAGGATTTGCATGGTGGCAGAGGAGAGAGAGAGGGAGGGAAGGAAGGAAGGAAGGAAGGAAGGAAGGAAGGAAGGAAGGAAGGAAGGAAGGAAGGAAGGAAGGAAGGAAGGAAGGAAAAATGCCAATCACCACTTCAATATCTAGAGCTCTCTACTTGGTGGGTGATTGGGAGGAATGTAAATCAGACACTTAATTTCAAGAATGACATTAAAAATAAATATTATGTGACTTTATATTAGCACTCTAAAATAAAATGTTAAGCTCTATTTAGATAATTTCTTCAGGAAACAGAGAAGGAACCAAGGCAAAAGGGAAATTAAGAACTAATAGAGAAATAAAAAGTATGAAAGGAAAGAAGAGGTAGTTTACTTTAACAACCATTTTCTCAGACTTGTGAACTATTTTTATGGACTGACCTTAGAGAATATTCTTTATATAACTATTTCTTAAAACTAAATCTTAAAAAAAAAAATCTGACAAAGAAACCATAATTTTTGTTCACTAAGCCCAACATATCAATAGCAAGAGGAAGAAGGACTTAGAAATTTTCTGGATATTTCCAGATGAAGCCCCCTGTGAAAGTGGGCACTATTTTAACAGGCAAAAGAAAATGTAGAAACTTTTTTTTAGGTTTTTTTCAAGGCAAATGGGGTTAAGTGGCTTGCCCAAGGCCATACAGCTAGGTAATTATTAATTGTCTGAGACCAGATTTGAACCCAGGTACTCCTGACTCCAGGGCTGGTGCTTTATCCACTACACCACCTAGCCAACCCAGAAAATGTAGAAACTTTTAAGAACTCATGGCTTGGGTATCAAATCTGGGAGATTTTATATCTCATCTAAGCCATCCAAAATGAATCTCTTATGTTTTACATTATAATTTCCAGGGTTCTTCCAGAATTTTGCTATCTTACATAGCTAAAATCATTCTTGGTCCTCTTAATTTTCCATGTTTTATGAAAGTACGTATGAGATGAAACAAGATTTATTTGCCTTTAGTCAAACTCCTTCTACAAATTTTGATTACTCTCAGACACTGACATTTTGTAGAAGGATTTTCTTCCTCTATTGCCATGTGGGAAACATTTCTTCAGCACTTTGTCTTTTTGCTCAGTGAGTTTAAAAATAAAAAAGCTAAATTTAAGTTAAATGTATAGGAATTAGAATCCAGTCTGTATGTCTCATTTAAGTCAATGTTTCCCAGATAAGAATTCTCTTTAAAATAAAACAGACTTTTGCTTATAACTAGCAGCATGAATCTTGTTTTGCTTTGTTTTTTACTATGATGGGCACTATCAGATAGCCTATCAAATAGCTTTTATGAAAAAGTTTAAGATTCCTTGACAAAAAATAAATGCAAATTGAAAAGTAAGGTTTACCTATGATCTTTTCATCTATTGAAAAATATAGACTTCCGGCCAAGATGGCGGAGAGAAGACAGGCACAGTTCTAAAGTCTCCTGATCTCTTCCCCATCTATAACATGAAACAAACCTCTTAAAAGAAATCCGACCCTCAAAACCCAGAAAGAAAAGCCAGGAGAAAGAACATCTACCTCAGGATTTGTCTCAGGTGGCAGCTTTGCCTGAATTCGGGCGGGTGAGTCTGGGCTCAGAGGAAGGATAAGCCAGATTAACATCTGAATTGGAACCAGGAGTCTGAGGGCCTGAGAGCCGGAACTGCTAGATCAACGGTGGGGCTGGACGAAAGGGGCTTGGGTCCACGGTGAAGCAGAGGCGCTGGTGTTGGTGCTGTCCCCCTGGAGCTTGGGGAAAGGGCTGCAGGGAGAGATCTGGCAGGAGAGCTGCAGACACCATCCCTAGGCTCCTCGGGTCTGAGGAACTCTGAGCCCATGCCTCCTTTGCACAGAGGCCTCTTCCCAAACAAACAAATGCAAACTACTTCTGCCTCAGGCCCAGGTGTGTGAGCAGAAGAACTAGCCCAGCTGAGGAATGACCTCAGGCCAGGGTAAAGCCCACCATTGAGTGAAGGCAAAAGAATTCAAGAGCTCCAGCTCCTGCCTTCGGGCAAAAGGAGAAGGCCTGTCAACCAAGGTCACAGACACTCCAGAGAGGGCAACCAGCACCTCCTACTGGCCAGCCATAGAAACTGCATTCAGTAAAGCCTTTAGCAATCCCAAACCCAGATGAACCAGTTCCCCCCCCCCAATTCAAGGTCCTAGCATAATGAAGAAGGGTCAGAGGAAAGGTGGATCCATAGAAAAATTCCTGGAAGGGAAAGAGCCCAACTCGGAGAGACCTGGAACCTCTGAGGAGAATACAATCTGGTCTCCAGCACAGAAAGACTTCCTTGAAGAAATAAGGAAGGAGCTGAAATATTTGGGAGACAATACCTTGCAACAAGAAAACAAAACCTTAGAAAGTACAATTGGACAAACACAAAAGGAGAATAAATCCCTCAGATCATCAATTGGACAATTACAAAATGAGAATAATTCTCTCAGATCCTCAAATGAGCAAATGCAAAAAAAAAATTAATTCTCTCAAAGCCCCAATTGGTCAAATGGAAAGCTCTTTCAGAAGTAGAACTGACCAATTGGAAAAGGAGTTGCAAAAGGTTAATGAAGAAAACTCCTCCCCCCAAAAAAGAATGGAGTCTACAGAAACTAATGACTCCATGAGACAGCAAGAGTCAGTTAAACAAAATCAAAAAATAGAAAAAAATAGAAGCAAATGTAAAATACCTCATCAACAAAACCACTGACCTTGAGAATAGATTGAGGAGGGGCAACCTGAAAAATTATAGGATTTCCTGAAAACATTGAAGAGAAAAAAAGCCTGGACTTAATATTATAGGATCTAGTGATGGAAAACTGCGCTGATATCATGGAATCGGAGGGCAAAGTAGTTATTGAAAGAGTACATCAATCCCCACCAGAAAAAGATCCTAAAATGAAAACACCAAGGAATGTTGTGGCTAAACTCCAGAACTAGCAGATAAAAGAGAAAATCCTGCAAGCAGCCAGAAAGAAACAATTTAAATATCAAGGAGCCACAGCAAGGATCACACAGGACCTGGCTGCAAGAACTTTAAGGGATCGAAGGGCCTGGAACGAGATATTTTGAAGAGCATGGGAGCTTGGAATGCAGCCAAGAATCTACTTTCCTGTAGCCTTCTCTTCCAGGGCAAAAGATGGACATTTGACGAAATGGAAGAATTCTAAAAATTTCTGATGAAGAGACCAGAGCTAAACAGAAAATTTGGACATCAAACAGGAGGTTCAAGAGACACAATGAAAAGGTAAAAAAATGGGGGGGGGGGTGGGAAAAGGGAAAAAAATTGCAATCCAGTAAGTTGAAACTGGCTATATCCCAGCATGGTGGGGGAGGGGGGAGATTCTCATAAACCTTGAGAAATGTAACTCTAACAGAAAGAATACACCTAGCCAGAAATGATGGACATTCATGACCTATCCATGACACTACTGTCAAATGAGATGTAACTGGCTTTAACCCTACTAGGGAGAAAGACTGTAATAACTCTGAGGAATTTTGACTCTATTCGATAGAATATACAGAACTAGAAGGGACAGACACTCAGAATTTTCTATGACTTAGATAGAATGATCTAAAAAAAAGACTACTTCCCTAAAAAAGGGGGGGACAGGAAAGAGCTGGGAGGAGGGAGGGGATTGAATGGGGTAAATCTCATTACAATAAAAGGTACAAAAAAACCTATGGTAATAGTGGAGAAGAAGGGAGCAGAGGAGAAACACCTGAATCTTCTTCTCATCAGACTTGGCTTAAAGTCAACCTACACATACTCAGTTAACTTATAAAACATCCAACCTTTCAAGAATTAAAAGGGGAAAAGGGGAGGGGGGGGACAGAGAAAGGGAAGGGGAGTGGAGGAAATAAGGGGAAATAACAAAAGGAAGGGAAGGGAACAGGGAAAGGGGAAAGAAAGGGGAGGGTGTGATATAGGAGGGCAAACACTGAAGGGGGTGGTATTCAAAAACAAAATACTAGGGAATATGGATAAAAGGGGGGAAAGGGGGAAAAATACAAACAGAGGCAAGATAGCACAGAGGGCAATAAAGAATTAATAATCATAACCTTGAATGTGAATGGGATGAACTCTCCCTTAAAATGTAAGCAAATAGCAGAGTGGATTAAAAACCAGAATCCTACAATATGCTGCTTACAAGAAACTCATTTGAAACAGAGAGATACATATAGAGTAAAGGTAAAAGGTTGGAGCAAAATATATTTTGCTTCAGCTGAAGTAAAAAAAAGCATGGGTAGCAATCCTTATCTCAGACAAAGCAGCAGCAAAAATAGATAGCGTTAAAAGAGATAAGAAGGAAACTTTATCCTCCTAAAAGGTACCATAGACAATAAAGTCATTTCAATGTTGAATATATATGCACCCAGTGGGACAGCATCCAAATTCTTAGAGGAGAAGCTGAAAGAATTACAGGAAGACATAGACAGCAAAACTCTACTAGTAGGAGACCTCAACCTCCCGCTATCAGATCTAGATAAATCAAATCATAAAGCAAACAAGAAAGAAATTAGAGAGGTAAATAGATTGTTAGAAAAATTAGATATGGTAGACTTATGGAGGAAACTGAATGGGGATAGGAAGGAATATACCTTTTTCTCTGCAGTACATGGAACTTATACAAAAATTGACCATGTACTAGGACATAAAAACCTAATGATCAACTGCAGAAAGGCAGAAATAGTGAATACTTCTTTCTCAGATCACAATGCAATAAAAGTCATATGCAGTACTGGGCCAAGGAGATATAGACCCAGAGCAAATTGGAAACTAAATAACCTCATCTTTAAAAATGAGTGGACCAAAAAACAAATTATAGAAAGAATTAACCATTTTATCCTAGATAATGATAATAATGAAACAACATACCAAAACCTATGGGATTCTTTCAAAGCAACTCTCAGGGGATATATTATAGCTCTAAATGCTTATATGAATAAATTGGAGAAAGAGGAAATCAATGAACTAAACATGCAACTAAAAAAATTAGAGAAAGAAGAAATCAAAAATCCTCAATCAAATACCAAATTAGAAATTTTAAAAATTAAAGGAGAAATTAATAAAATTGAAAGCAAAAAAACTATTGAATTAATAAATAAAACCAAAAGTTGGTATTATGAAAAAACCAATAAAATTGATAAACCTCTCATCAATTTGATTAAAAAAAGAAAGAAGAAAACCAAATTGCTAGTATTATAAATGAAAAAGGGAGGAAATTAAAGTAATAATTCGAAATTATTTTGCCCAACTTTATGCCAATAAATTTGATAATCTAAGTGAAATGGATGAATATAAGTTGCCCAGGTTAAATGAAGAAGAGATTAAATACCTGAACAACCCTATCTCAGAAAAATAAATTCAACAAGGCATTATTGAACTCCCTAAAAAAAAAATCTCCAGGGCCTGATGGATTCACAAGTGAATTCTACCAAACATTTAAGGAACAATTGGTTCCAATCCTATATAAACTCTTTGGAAAAATAGGGAAAGATGGAACTCTGCCTAACTCTTTCTATGAAACCAATATGGTACTGTTACCTAAACCAGGAAGAGTTAAAACAGAGAAAGAAAATTATAGTCCTATTTCCCTGATGAATATAGATGCAAAAAATCCTAAATAAAATCTTAGCAAAACGATTACAACAAGTCATCACTAGGATAATACATTATGATCAAGTAGGATTTATTCCAGGAATGCAGGGTTGGTTCAATATGAGGAAAACTGTTAGTATACTCAATTATATCAATAACAAACCTATCAGAAATCATATGATTATATCAATAGATGTTGAAAAAGCTTTTGACAAAATACAGCATCCATTCCTATTAAAACACTGGAGAGTGTAGGAAGAAATGGACTATTCCTTAAAATAATTAGCAGTATCTATCTGAAACCATCAACAAGCATTATATTCAATGGGGAGAGACTAGAGGAATTCCCAATAAGATCAGGGGTTAAAAAAGGGTGCCCTTTATCACCACTATTATTCAATATTGTATTAGAAATGTTAGCATCAGCAATTAGAGAAGAAAAAGAAATTAAAGGAATTAGAATTGGGAAGGAAGAGACAAAACTCTCACTCTTTGCAGATGACATGATAGTCTACCTAGAGAATCCCAAGAAATCATCAAAAAAACTACTGGAACCAATCAGCAATTTTAGCAAAGTTGCAGGTTATAAAATAAACCCTCATAAATCCTCAACTTTTCTATATATGTCTAGCAAGAAACAGCAGGAAGAGCTAGAAAGAGAAATCCCATTCAAAATAACCTCGGACAATATAAAATATTTGGGAGTCTATTTGCCAAGACAGACTCAGAATCTTTTTGAAAACAATTATAAAACACTTCTCACACAAATTAAATCCGATTTAAATAACTTGGCAAATATCAACTGCTCATGGATAGGTAGAGCTAATATAATAAAAATGACATTTCTACCAAAACTAAACTATCTGTTTAGTGCCCTACCAATCAAAATTCCAAAAAATTACTTTAACAAGTTAGGAAAAAATGTAAGTAAATTCATATGGAGAAATAAAAAGTCAAGAATTGCTAAGAGCTTAATGAAAAAAAGTGCAAAAGAAGGTGGCTTAGCCCTACCCAATCTAAAATTATAAAGCATCAGTCATCAAAACTGTTCAGTATTGGCTAAGAAATAGACTGATGGACCAGTGGAATAGATTAGGTGTAAAAGCAGGAGATGATTATAGTAATCTGCTGTTTGATAAACCCAAAGAGTCCAGCCATTGGGATAAAAACTCCCTCTTTGATAAAAATTGCTGGGATAATTGGAAGTTAGTATGGAAGAAACTTAGATTAGACCAACACCTCACATCCTTTACCAAGATAAGATCCAAATGGTTACAGGACATAGACATAAAAAACAATACTATAAGCAAATTAGAAGATCAAGGACTAGTCTACCTGTCAGATCTATGGAAAGGGGAACAGTTTATGACTAAGAAAGAGTTGGAGAACACCACCAAAAACCAATTAGATGATTTTGATTTCATTAAATTAAAAAGCTTTTGCACAGATAAAACCAATGTAAACAAGATCAAAAGAAATGCATTAAATTGGGAAACAATATTTTCAACTAATGATTCTGACAAAGGACTCATTTCGAAAATATACAGAGAACTGAGTCATATTTTTAAAACAAAAAGCCATTCCCCAATTGACAAATGGTCAAAGGATATGCAAAGGCAAGTTACAGATGAGGAGATCAAAGTAATCCATAGCCATATGAAAAAATGCTCTAAAACATTAATTATTAGAGAAATGTAAATTAAAGCTTCTCTGAGGTACAACCTCACACCTCTCAGATTGGCCAGTATGACCAGGAAGGATAAAGATCATTATTGGATGGGATGTGGGAAATCTGGGACACTATTACACTGTTGGTGGAGCTGTGAACTCATCCAACCCTTCTGGAGAGCTATTTGGAACTATGCCCAAAGGGCAACAAAAATATGCATACCCTTTGACCCAGCAATACCACTATTGGGTCTATACCCTGAAGAGATGAGGAAAAAGGGTAAAAACATTACTTGTTCAAAAATATTTATAGCAGCCCTGTTTGTGGTGTCAAAGAATTGGAAATCCAATAAATGTCCTTCAGTTGGGGAATGGCTTAACAAACTGTGGTCTATGTATATCATGGAACACTATTGTTCTGTTAGAAACCAGGAGGGATGGGATTTCAGGGAAACCTGGAGGGATTTACATGAGCTGATGCTGAGTGAGATGAGCAGAACCAGAAAAACACTGTACACCCTAACAGCAACATGGGAGTGATGTTCAACCTTGAAGGACTTGCTCATTCCATCAGTGCAACAATCGGGAACAATTTTGGGCTGTCTGCAAAGGAGAGTACCATCTGTATCCAGATAAGGAGCTGTGGAGTTTAAACAAAGTCCATGGACTATTCCATTTAATTTAGAGGAAAAAAAAACAGATATCTTATTGTCTGATCTTGTTACCTCTTAGACTTCTCTTCTCTTTAAGGATATGATTTCTCTCTCATCACACCCAATTTGGATCAAGGTACAACATGGAAATAAAGTAAAGACTGACAGAGTGCCTTCTGTGGGGGGGTGGGGGGGAGGGAAGCAAGATTGGGGGAAAATTGTAAAACTCAAATAATGTCTTTAATAAAAATAAATTTAAAATAAAACTAAAAAAAAAAGAAAAATATAGTATTGTACTGTGTTAAAAGTTCATAACTTGGGGCAGCTAGGTGGCACAGTGGATAGAGCACCAGTCCTGGAGTCAGGAGTACCTGAATTCAAATCTGGCCTCAGATACCTAATAATTACCTGTGTGACCTTGGGCAAGCCACTTAACCCCATTTGCCTTGCAAAATCCTTAAAAAAAAAGTTCATAACTTAATTGACTATAAGTCATAAACTTCTGTCAACAAAGTGGATTCTAATGTTTTAGAACTGCTTGCCATGCATTAAGGATTATAGAATATGACTCATTTGCCTAAGTACCTTGTCTCAGTATCTATCTTGAATACTACTAAAAAATTATTTGAATATGAACAATGCTATAAAACATCATACTTTTTTCTTTCTCAATACTTTTCTAACCAGAAACCATATCCGAATTGTGTTGGTTTTTTATTCTTACAATGGAAATTTAGCACAATTATATACTATATGAACCCAATTATTTATGTTTATTTGTCTTTACTAGGCCTGTAGTTTTGTGGTTTTATGAAAATACCAATTATGAATGTTCTCTGTTAATGTAGATTTGTACTTTTTTGCAATTTATAATTTAAAAAAAGATATACAATGCACTGAGAGATTAGATGGTTTGCCAGGATCAGAGTATTTATTCCATGAACCTATATCTTCTAAACTCTAAAACCAGTTCTCGATCTTCTATCCCTTACTATCTCTCCCAGTTTCTCCCATGTAAAATGAAGTGACTAGAAATTGACTGTTATCTCTTACTAAATGAATGCAATTTACAGATTTATTTTTTTAGGGCAAGTTACTTCGCAGAAAAATTATACGAAGTTTGGTGTACTCTATTGGAAAGCTGTCACTGAAAACTATATTCAACAAACCCAGCCAAACGTACATATGATGTTCAAACGGACAGAAAATTCTTGAAGATTTCCAGTTCCGTGTGCTTTATATTCCAAAAACTCTAAAAAGCACTTGGAAAGTAGACTGTCAGTATCTTTTTTTCCTTAATGGTTCACAAAGAACAAGACCTTGTCAACCAAGAGGGAGCCCCAATATTATAGGACTAATGTTCTCCTCCATGGGTTAATTATGGCATACATTTGGTCCCAAGCTCTCAAAGTAATGCAAGTAGAAGGTAACTTCTGATAGTTACTACTATATCTAGATAGAAAGGCTTCAGTTAAAAGCCTGGTCAGAAATGGTATGTCTGCTTTCTAGAAACAAGCTACCTAAATTTGTAATGGTTGGAAAAACTTAAAGACTTTTCCTCCCTAACAATTTTAGATCATCAACTAAGATAAAATAAATGTATCAAAGAAGGTGGGCTGTACATTCTACTTCAAAGTCACTGATATTTGAAGTATTCTTGTACAAGACACAATCTCAAGAAGTCACAGAGTCCATCAGAATAGTATTCAATACAATTTTAAACTTCTTTCTTTGCCTGACTCTGAATCCTTTCTGCTACCTGATTAGGACATTTTTTATTTTCAAACCAGGTAAGAGTTGCTATCTTTCTTCTAATACTTACCCTAAGACTGAAGATTGTTATTAAACTGTCTTCCAGTACTTTCTTCCTCTGAGATAAATAATCCTAAAATCTTTATAGATCTTTTTTTCTATCCCTTTAATCATTTGGACCGAATTCCTGTGTATTATATATATATTCTCTTGTTTCTCTATGGTCCAAGAAAAGAATACCCATTCATTGCTTATTTCACATTATTCATTCATTAAACAAAATTTTATTGAACATTTTTATTTTACTGTGCCAAGTACATGGTAGTTTGTAAATATGCAGCTCTCTAAAATGTGGAGTATTACTTAGTAGATTCAGATAGAAAAATTGTCCACAACATAGAAAAAACTCATTTATAATAGTTTTAACAACTGTGCTACACAAAACTTTCTTTTGTTTACTAAACCTTCAGTGTTTTAGGGAAAGGAGAGGAGGATTGGGGAAGTATTCTTCATATATTCATTTCTGTAACAACCATTACAGTTATAAGTAGAGCTATTGCTGGGGAGTTTATTTGCTTTTCTTTAATGTTTGTCCAGTCTCCTGTTTGAACAGCCCTTATGCACTCAATTTACATTCGCTTTTCCAAAGATGAAGTGTCTCTTCTGAGATTACATTAAAAATAATAATTCAAGATCATTATTATTTAACAAAAGCCTTCCCTTCTTTCTCTACTTTCCTGTGTGGATTAGCATCATCAATACAAGGTTGAATGCAGTTACAAAAAAGGACTCTTATTTATCATTGTCCTCTAGCACTTCATTTGCACATTTACCAACATTAGGAACTTGGTTAAAGTAAATTAATTCAACATAGGCCCTCCCTTCTTGATGCTTATAGTATACAAGTAGCCTCATTTTTCTGCTGTAGACATTAACTTCAAAGGATTAAATGTTTAAGTTGATGTTAATCACTCTCAATGGAGGTTTGGAGCCAATGGGATATTATGGATAGATGCCTTAATTTCAAGGATATGATAATGAAAACTTTTGACATGATCTCAAAACTATCATTAGAAGACATACTTGGGAAGATTGAACTTAACTGGCCATATTCCTGATTCATCCTTTGATAGGAAATAATTTGTAATCATTTTGTCATTGATTCCCCAAAATGTGATCAATGATAGCCACAGTTAAGCTAATAGAATGGAGTTTCTAGAAAATTCTTAATCACTCTCAGAGTGCTGCAGCTACAAAACGTTCCTAACAGAGAAAAAAAAGTGAGTTGGACATTGCAATGTCCTACAATTAACTAATGATCCATGTTTTCATCAGCACAAGCACTCCTACTCTCATTGACACAAGCTACTACCCTTCCTTCACAAGTTTCCTTAGACAAAAAGCTTTCATCATCCAATGGAGTAATGAGTATCTCTGAAGGTAACTACACTGGACTTCAAATAACAGATAGGGATTCCATTTCTGGGCCCTTACTGGCCTAACTAGTTAGAACTTGTCAGAGTTTGTGTTCCACTGGCATAGTCTTAGTGTCACTTCTAAGACAGGTGGACCAATAATGATAATGAAAGTCAAGATGAAAATAGGTTAAAGCTATAAACATGTTATCATTGCTAATTAATAGGATAAGAGGCAGCTGGGATCTGCCTCCTCCTCCCTCAATTTCCCATTTACACTATGTTCATTTCTACTCTCAATTGGTTCATTTTCATTATTTTCTAGAATAGATTAGGGAAGGTTCTAACATTTATTAGTCCTTTTGTTTTTTTAAAGTTTATTTATTTTTCACATGACAACAAAAATCTTGTTGTAAAAGTAGTCATAATCTCCCTCCCCCCGTTAAAGATAAAGAAACCTCAAGAAAAATAAAATGAGAAAAAAGGGGAAAAAAATGTGCTTCAATCTGTGTTCAGATACCATCAGCTCTGTCTCTGGAATGAATCACATTCTTTATCATAAGTCCATCAGAGAAGTTACTTCAACCATTTTTTCCCCCATAGTTGCTATTGTTAACTGTATTTCCCTCAATTATATTTCTCACTCAATTCTCTCTTTCTCTCTCTCCTTTCACCTTGTCCCTCCTCAAAAGTATGTTGTATCTGACTACTGTCTCCTATGATTTCCCCTCTACTGTCACCTACACCTTCCTTTACTCTCCCCTTGTCCACTTTCTCCCATCCCTTTCCTCTTCTTTTCCTCTAGGGTAAGATAGATTTCTATGCCCTATTAATCACATGTGTTATTTCCTTTTTGAGCAATTTCTGATGAGAATAAAGGCTCACTCAGTCCTCCTCACCTTCCCCCATTCCACTCCATTGCTAAAGCTTTTTCTTGAGTCTTTTATGTGAAATATCTTAACCCATTCTACCTCTCCTTTCCTTTTTTTCTCCCAACACAATTCCTTTTTCACCCATTGACTCCATCTTATATCTTCATATTCAACTTCCTTCTGTGCCTTGTCTATGTATGCTCCTTAAATTGCTCTAATAAATGAGAAGGTTCATATGAGTTATCAATATCTTCTTCCCATGCAGGAACACCAGCAGTTCAACATTATTCAATCCCTCATAATTTGTCTTTCTCATCCACCACTATGCTACATCTGAGTTTTATACTTGGAGCTCAAATTTTCTATTCATCTCTGATCTTTTCAACAGGAAAGTCTGAAAGTCCCTTGTTTCATTGAATATCCATCATCATAATCCCTTTGCAAGGAGAAGAATATATTTGATTTGTTATGCAGAAATTTCATTAAGGTAAATATACTTAAATATAAACATATTACAGAATGATGTAAATAATCCTTGAATCACCTAGGTAACTTTTAAAGTCTTGCTTTTGTCTAAGTTAAGAGATAAAAATGGTATGCATTGCAAAAGAGCACTTTATTATCCAGTAAAACACCTAAGCTTTAACCCAATTTTTCCTATGAATCAGTTGGCTTGACTCTAGATAAATCCTTTTATCTCTGCAGTCTTCAGTTTCCTTATTTATAAAATGAACAATTGCCAAATAATTATATTGCCCAATTAAATAATTGCCAAAGTCCACTCTCATACTAAGAATTCTATGTTTATGCACAACCAGGGCAACCAGGTGACATAGTGGCTATAGGGCAAGACCTGAAATCAGAAAACTCATTTTCATGGGTTCAAATCCAGCCTCTGACACCTACTAGCTGTATAACTCTGGGTAAGTGGCTTAACCATATTTGACTCAGTTTTCTCTTCAGTAAAATCAGCTGGAGAAGGAAATGGTAAACTACTTCTAATGGGATCATAAAGAACTGGATAGGAAAGAAAATGACCTGGCAACCATCAATCAACAATTGCACAGCCAATCCCTTTGACTGTGTAGGAATGATAACTTCATGCACTGGATTAGTGCCCCCTCCCCAAAATAAGAGTCTGATAAATGAAATGCTTCCTAAGAATATTATATTAATACACTGAATATACACTCTTTATAGAGATAGTAAAGGTAATGATTTTATCAACTGTTCTTCAATGTCATTGTGAAGATAAAATGAAATAAAAAAGAAAGAAAATAGATTACATTTCTGTTGACAAGATAAAATAAACCTTTCATTTCTATAGCAACTAATAAAGCACTTTGCTCACTGCACCCTTGTTAGGTAGTTGCTATTCACATTTTACAGAGAAGAAAACTGAAGTTTAAAAATGTTCAGTGACTTAAACATGGTCACATACTAGTAAATCTTTGACCATGGCTCAAATCCAAATTTCTTGAATCTCTGTCTACTGTTCTTTTCATAACCTACCCAAACCCTTGTTCTACCAAAGAGGACTTTAGAGAACAGATTGATGATGAATAATTAGGGCTAGAAAAAAATTATCAAATGAATCTGTAGAGCCTCTTTCCCTACATACTTTCCAGATCAGAATGTCTTGAGTTCATCATCATTTGGCAATTGGTAAAGCCAAAATACCCCTTATAAAAATGTTTTTATACACTTGAAGGAAATACTATATATTACTAATAAAAATTGGTAAAAGATTTTTCCCCCTATCTAAATTCTTGGTTCCTCTGGAATCTATTCATATAATCTTTGGTTCTCCATCAAAGAGACTCTGTGATTATTTTCTCCATTTGGAATAGTTCAAATGTAGGGGTAGTATGTGGAAAGATCTTAGTCAGACTCCTGTCTGGATTCCAGACCAGTCTCTGATGTTATGTGACCCTAAGCAAATTAATTAATCTCTCAATGATCTAGACAACTCCTTAATACTGTAAGTTGCAGAATAACTGAATCAACCTTATGAGAAATTCCCAACAACAGAGAAATCACAGATCAAGTACAAAAGGAAGAAGCAGCAGCCAAGGGATATGCATGACCTAGATACCTTTATAGCTCTATGCCATTGGGATAATGAACACGGCCATGTCTATATACTCCTGAGGAGCTCTATATAGAGTAATATACTCTGCAGATTATCATAGCTGTTTATCTATTACACCCAACACATTTCATGTTTTCAGTAATGCAGATATGACACTCCTCTGCTTGTGGTTTTTGAGTACTATTAACATATCATTTCAGTTTTGCATTCCCACAGCTATTTACACCCTTATTACATGAAAGTTGCTTGCATATAGAAAGCCAAAGCAGGGAGAAATAGTTGAAATTTTATTAAACTTTTCCTCTAAGCTTGTTTAAATTGTATTTTCCTTTTAAAATAGAACCATTGGTATCCCAGAGAAAATTCATTTAAAAAAAAAAGAAAGATAATTTTAACCTGATGTATCATAGAGATAGAGGATAGGAATATTTGAATATAAACCCAAATGTGAGTAACTTTAGCCTGACCGAAAAAAGAAGTTTTCTTAAACAACACTGCAAATTCTCCATATACTTACCAGGATAAATAGCAGAAAATAACCAGCAATAGGAGAAATAAATTTCCCACTGTGGATGATCAATAGAAAATGTCATAGAGAGGAGTGGCTAGGTGGCACAGTTGAGGGGCAGCTAGGTGGCACAGGTGAGAGAGCACCGGCCCTGGATTCAGGAGTACCTGAGTTCAAATCCGACCTCAGACACTTAATGATTGCCTAGCTGTGTGGCCTTGGGCAAGCCACTTAACCCCGTTTGCCTTGCAAAAACCTAAATAAAAAAAGTCATAGAGGAGGTCTTCGATGACAGTTCACCAACTGGTGACAACCCTGACCAGATAATAGTTTCACTTTATTTACAGGCTTATTTATATGTTCTTACCCTCAACTTTCTCATAGCTTTCTCCCACCCTGAGGGAAGGTAGGGAGAATAACTGACTATTAACTCTACAATGTGACATGAATGAAACATCACTAGTTTTGGAACCAAAGGACCTTTTTCTGAATTTTATATAATACTAATTCTAGGATCAAATCACCTGACTTCTCAGACCTTCAGTTTCCTCATTTTGTAAAAAGGATCTAGCAAAATGCTTCTTCTACCTTCAACCTAATGGTGCTGTTGTGACAAAAGCTCTGTCAATCTTAAACTTACATCAAACCACAAATTACTGTCATGGCTTTGTTCTTTATATGTGGGTGCATTTGTGTGGGAATGTTTGAGAACAAAAAGTTGCATTTGACCAAAGATGCAGAGCTGGGGGGGGCAAAGGCAGGGAAACAATCCAAGAACCTAAAAAGCCCTAGTTTTATTGTAAACTGACAACATATTAAGTAAGAGAAGTATTCAAGTGAAAATGTGTTCTCACTGGTAAATATATCTTCCCTTTCTAGGGTGCTCTGAAGTGTTAGCTCATTGTAGTCAGTGATTCTTTAAAGTAAATAACACTAAATTTGAACCAAAAACTCAGTGTGTTAATATAAAAAAGTAATTTTGATATACTATCACCTTTCTGTGCAGATCTTAAAATAAAATATTTTCAGCTTATCTACTTTCAAATAGTTCCTAAATAATAGTTTGCTTTGGATGATTGATTATAGGAATTTTGCTCATGCAGTACCTTCAAAGCATGACATTTTAAATCACCTGCACTTTTCACTCGTAAGGTTTAAAATGACTTTCATATCGTTACATGATTTATCATTTGGAGATGAAACAAGATATTTAGATGGATTCCATCTATAGCTCCTCAACTGAATAAGGAGAACCAGGCCTGATTAAAATGATGCACAGCATATTGGAATTATAACTTCACAACCACAGGAAGGAAACTGTGCAGGGAAATCTAGACAAATCTGGGGTGGTGATGGCCAAAGAACAGCATTCACATGAACCTAGCTTTACAATTACTTTGCTTAAGAAAACACTCTATATTCTCCCCATTATAATTGGCTAAAATGTAGGGTGATCTCTCTATTTACCCCAACCCATTCACCACTGACTTTCCCAGGGTTATAACTCTCTCTATATATATCCAGAACCTTGATTCCCTACCCTGGGAATCTGAGTCAAGATTGGAACATACACAACTCAAAGCCTTTTTATATTTTTTACTTTTATTTTCAGTTTTCTTCCTCCTTGATCACTCTGTAGTTTTTGACACCATTCACCCCTTTCTCCCACTCTCTTTTGATCTTGGAGATAACCATAATTTCCTGATTTTTATTGCTACTTTAATGCCTCCCAGATCGGAAGTCTAATGTCTTAGACATCTTTTTTTTCTCTCTCTCTCTGCATTGTTT
Organism: Macrotis lagotis; assembly: GCF_037893015.1. NCBI lineage: Eukaryota > Metazoa > Chordata > Mammalia > Peramelemorphia > Peramelidae > Macrotis > Macrotis lagotis. Next base: position 419,324,850 of record NC_133666.1, on the reverse strand, counting down.
CCCTTGACAGTCTCATTAATTCTCACAATTTCATTTATTGTCTCTATGTGATTGGCTTCCAAATCTATATCTCAAGTCCTAATCTCTCTGATTGGGATCCACATTCCCATCTGCCCAAATTGCTATCTCTACCTGATATCAACTTGACATGGGGATAAACAAAGTCATTATGTTTTCTTCTCAACCTTCTTTCTAATTCCACTATTCACCACTCACCTAGTCTCTTGTTTATATTCCTGAGATTATTTTTAACCCTTTCTATTGCTCATTTCTCATATACAGTTGACAAGTCCTGTTTATTCCACTACCTAAACAAGCCTTCCTTTCTATTCACAAAGCCACCACCCTAATAGGTTTTCATTGCCACTAGCTTGGACTACTCCATTAGCCTATTAAAAAAAATCTGCCAACTTTACTCTTCCCTTACCCTAATTAAGTGGTAACAAGATGGTATAGTGGTCTAGGGAAAGGAAGATTTGATTTCAAAATTTGACCTCAGACTCTAGGCAGCTTCTGACCCAAGGCAAGACACTTAATCCTTATTTGCCTCAGTTCCTCATCTGTAAAATAGGGACATATTAGGCAAGGAAATGGCAAACTCTTCTAGTATTTTTGCCAAATAAGTCCCATGGACAAAATTCTTGGGGTCATATAGAGTTATATATGACCAAACTAATCGACAGCAGCAATGACTCTACTTCATCCTTTAATACACTAGAAAGAATTATTCCTCCCATTAGCACAATTTAACATGTCACTCTCAAATCAGATATCCTTAGTGGATTCCTATTGCTTATCAAGTAAAGTTTAAACAATTCAGCTTACCATCAAGAACTTCAATAATAGTTATATATATATATATATATATATATTCACTATCCAACTTGCATCTACTCAAGGAATACAAATGTGTTTCAATATTAGAAAAACTACAAACACATATTAATAACATAAACACCATAATAATGACATAAAACATAATAATGTGATTTAGCCATAAATTCTAAAAAAAATTCTTAACAAAATTCAATACCCATTAATGTCAAAATATTTAAAGCATAAGAATAAGAAAAACTTTCCCCAATATGATAATGTGTCTTTTTATAACCAATAGGTAGCATTATCTGTAATGCAGATGTAACCCCAGTCACAAAACCCATTGATATGGGACTCTCTCTTTATTGGTGGTGGAAATCAATGTCCTATACCTTCATGAGGAATGGGCTTGGAGTTGCTGAGAACAAGAGAAAGGAGAGCTCATCAGTCTCTAAGTCTTTTTGAACCTGATTCAAATCTCTTCAGTCTCTTTGAACTTTGGTTGCTTATGGTTTCCGTTAGAAGAAAGAGGATGGAAGATACAATTCTAATTCAGATTGCTGAATGATAGGACTCTGGATCAAACTGACATAAGAGGAGTTAAATGTTTCCATCATGTCCCTATCTCCAGCTTACTACACAAACTTTAAGGGAACATCCTATTGGATGAGATTTCTAAGTCTGTCTCTCTCTGTCTCTTTCTCTCTTTGCTTCTTGTCCAGTTACCACAATCCCCATAAGAGCTCCTTTACACTGAATTGTCTGATGTATATTCTCCCATACATTTCTTCTCTGATTTGTTTTGCTACAATTAGAATAAATGATTTGTTGTCATTTTTCTTCTTTTTTTGTTATTCATTGTGCATTCATTTTATAACTGGCCTTTGATAGTAATGATAATAAAGCTCAGATATAAAATGTAAGTAAAAGTAAAATAAAGATGCTCATAGTACAAATATTATTAATATTGTTCCTGAAATATTAATTATAGGAAAAGAAGAAAAAGAAATTTATGGAATAGACAAAGAAGAAGAGAAATGTTCTTTTATAGATGATATATGGATAATTTAGAGAATCTTGAAGATTCAACAATAATTAATTGAAATGGTGATTTCAGTAAATTAGTAAGATATAAAAGAAATCAAGAACTTTCCTATATATTACCAACAGGAACTTAAATTTTATATTTTATTATAATATATAATATATTAGTAAGAATATAATTAATAATATAATTTATTATGATATATAATTTTATCAAATATGTAATGTATTATTTATTATATAATTTATCTAATTCAAAGGGTAAATAAGATTAATATAGTTGAGAAAGGAAGGAAGAACAGTTCAAAAAATAATAGTAATGTGAGTAAAAACATACAGTCAAAATAATGACTTAATATTATGTAATATATATATACATAAAATAAGGACATTACATAGTAGCTATCTAATCATATGATAAACAAGTATTGTAGGTGGAATGACACTTGGAACATTTTTAATACCAAACTGAAAAATTTGCATTTCATATAGTAGGTTATGGGAATCCACTGAATTGTTGAATAAAGTAAAATATTTAAAATGATTTGAAAAATTAATCTATATAATATTATCATATTATATTACATCAAATTACTTTGGGATGAAAGTAACTATAAACACCAAACCAACACCCATACTAAAATTATATGCTCCAAAAGCCTTAGCACCTAAATTTATAAGGGAAAGGTTAACTATAGGAAAAAACCACAGTAGAGACTGAAGATATCATTATCTCTTTCTGTTTGGGATAGCTCTAACAGAAAGATAAATTAAAGGGAAAATAAACAACTGAGGTGCAAATTGCTAATGAAACTAGAATTAAAAAAAACTAATCATATCTTCTAAATAGGACTACTAAAGAATATAACTATTTCTCAGAACCAAATGAAACTTTTTTTAAAAATTAACTAAACATTAAATCAAAAAGATATGTAAACAATGCAAAAACCCCAAAAAGAATAAATTTATAATGCAAAAAATAACACAATAAAAAAATAGAAGCCACTTTAGGGAACACAAGAAAAGGACACAGATCAAAATAAAGATTTAGGAATGAAATGTTAAATAATGAGTGATTAAGGAATAATCATAGACATTAATTAATTAATTACATAATCACATATTACATAATCAATTCTTTACATTAATACATAAAAATGTTGTTCAAGCAGTTCACTTAGAGAAAAGTATATCACTTCAAACATACATTTACAAACTAATAAAAGAGAGGATTAATTAACTTGAATGTATTTTGTTTAAAAAACTAGAAAATAAAAATGAAAAAACTGAAAGAAGATATAAAATTATTAGAATAAATAAAGTGGAAATCAAAATAGTTATAGAAACGATAACTAAAACTAAAAGTGGGTTCATTGAAAGGACTAATAAAACTGATAAATGTTTAGCCAATTTGCTTAAAAAGAAGAGGGAAGAAAATAAAATCTAGTTAAAAATAAGATTAATGATTTTTAATCTTATTAAAGAGAAAATAAAATCATCAAAATAGCAAATAAATAAAATGAACTCATAAAATGAAAAAAAAATTTAAAGATCCTATTATCCATGTATATGCTTATAAAACTGAGGTCACAAAAGAAATGGAAGTATATCTTCAAAGACATAAAATATTCAAAGTAATACTAGACTAAAGAGATATCTTAAATAACTCAATCTCCAAAAAGGAAATAGAACTAGTGGTAAAGAAATTACATAGAAAATAGCTCCTGGCCCTGATAGATTCAAAGAATAATTCTATCAAAATTTAGTGAAAAAATATTAGTACCTACATTACACAAATTATCCTCAAAATTGAAAAGAAAAGCAGCCTGATATATTCCTTTTATGAAACAAATAAAGTCCTAATACCTTAACCAGAGAAGGATAAAGCACTGAAGGAGAACTACCACCCAATATTTTAAATGAAATTCTGTCAGACAGAGTACAGTAATATATCCAAGAAATCATTCATTGTGACTACGTTTAATTTATTCCAATGATGCAAGAAGAATTCAATATTAGAAAAGAGCTATCAACATAATTAATCATGTTAAAAAAACAAAATTGTCCAATAAATTTAAGGGAAAATGTTCCATTATTTTCAATGTTCATTAATGTAAAGATACTTCAAAGTATAGACTTAGAAGGCCCCTTTATCAAACGTTATTTAAAATGTCTACCTAAAAACAAAACCAAGCATTATATGCAATGGGAGAGGATGTGATGGAACCAGTTCAAAGCAAAATCAGGAGAGTTGACTAAATGTTCATTAAGAGTATCTATGTGATGAAAATAAACCTGGCTGGTTACCAACCAAGGCTTGATTTATTGTTTTGTTCATTGTCTAGACTTAAGAAAATAATGGGGAAAATATAAATAATAAGGATAAAACTTAAAAGTATAATGTGCATATATTTATTTTTGGAGATCCTTCATAAAAGATTCATCAGCTCACCTTTGTACAACAGTAATACACTAGACTCTTTCCCAATAAATATGAAAATAAAGTGATCATGACTCTACACTCTGTTATCTTATATAATTCTGGAAATGCTAGTCATAAGACAAGAAAATGAAACTAAGGACATAAAGATAGGTAAAGTGGAAATAAAACTCTCCCTATGTGCTGGTGATACTATGACTTCCTTGTGAAAATCCTAGGAATTAGGAAAGTTATGGGACTAAGCAAAGTTGCAAATTTCTAAAGAAAGTCACAAAAATCACCACTTTTTTTTTTACAATTATAGCAAAATCCAGAAGACAATAATAGAAAGGAAAACTCTTATTTAAAAATAGCTACTAGTTATTTTGGTAAAAATATTGGTTAAAAAAAATAGATGTAGATGAATAAAAGAGACTAGACAAGGGAGAATCACAAACAATGGAACTCAATAATCCACTATTTGATAAACTAGAAAATACAAATTACTTAAGACCAAACTCCTAATTATATTCAAGAACTCCCATTTATATTCAATAAAAGCTACTGTGAAAACTGGAAAACAGACTGCAAAAAATTAAATTTAGAGCAAGACATTATATCATATCCCACAAAATAATGTAAATATGTATATGAACTTAATTTTAAAGATCATACTATTTTTAAAAATATTAGATGATAAGCAGAGCATAAAAGTCTCACAACTATGGGTAGGAGATGAGTTCCTATCCAAACAAGAAATAGAGACAATTATAAAAGATAAATTAGGGGCGGCTAGGTGGTACAATGGATAGAGCACTGGTCCTGGAGTCAGGAGGACCTGAGTTCAAATCCAGCCTCAGACACTTAATAATTACCTAGCTGTGTGGCCTTGAGCAAGCTACTTAACCCCGTTTGCCTTGCAAAAACCTTTAAAAAAGATAAATTAGAGACCTATGAGTACATGAAAATGAAACCCTCTTATACAAGTAAGATGAATATACCTAGGATAAGAAAGGAAGTAGATAAATGGGGGAGGGGGAAATTCTCTTTTTTTCAATTGTTTTCTGTTAAGGGCTTGGTATTCAAGATATATAAACAATGAACATAAATGTTATATGCATATGTTTACACTTCTACATGTATATATATGTGTGTGTTTATATGTATGTGTGTGCATGCAAATAAGTATGTATGTATAACCAAAAGTCATTCCCCAATAGATAAGTGATCAAAGGAAATGAATTAGTAATTCTCCCCCCAAAAAACACACAAAGAACCAACAACCACATGAAAGAATATTTCAAATCAATAATAATAAAAGAAAGGTAAAGCAAAACAATTATAAGGTTTTGTGTCATACTCTGCAACCTGGAAAGAATAACAAAAGATAGAAATATCCTATGCTAAAGAGGTTATGGGAAAATAAATGTGAATCATTATAACCAAAATTTTCAAGTATTTGAAATCAGAGATTCCATTATTAGGCAGATACTTCTAGCACTGATAAAAAAGAAAGTTCCCTGACAAAATAAAAAAAAATATTTGCAGCAAAGAATTTGGGAAATGGCTAAAACAAAATATGACAAATGAATATGATGGAATATTTTACTAGAGTGAAATATAATATACTTTAAGAAAAGATGAAAAGGATCACAGAGAAACATGAAAGAGCTAGAGGAGTTAATGCAGAATAAAGTAAGCAGAGTCAATTAAACAATATACACAATGACTACAGCAATGTAAATAGAAAGCATTGCAAAAAAAATAAAAAATAATGTTATGAAACTAAAAATAAGAAGCTTATCTTTAAATAGATTTGTTTTTTCAGTAACATCTTAAAATGATTTGTCATTTCCTTCTTCATTTCATTTCATTTTATAGATGAGGAAACTGAGGCAAACAGGTTTAAGTGACTTGCCCAAGGTCATCCAGCTAGTTTGAGTCCTGATTTGAGCTCATAAAGATGAATTTTCCTGACTTCAGAAACAGTATTCTATCCACTGTAACACCTATATACCCCACCTTAGGATGAGGTGATGAAGAGAAGTATACAAGTAGATCTCAAGACTGTGAGGGTGAGAGACCAAGAAAAGTTCAATGGACCACAAATAAGGTAGTATAGTTACTAACAAATGTGTAAGGAAAAGAATGAGTGGTTTCAATGAAGGTACAAACTGGTATGTGAACCTAACCAAGGAGATTCCAAGAGACAGAGTGAGAAACAGACCTTAGAGGGAATCATTCAGTAGCTAGTCAAAACTGTGACTCCCTCCATTTATGCAACACAAGAATATTGTAATTAGGAAAGTTTACTAACCTTAGAGTAATGAAGCTTGGTAAACTTATGATGATGAGAGCTTTGCATTCTTTGCCCAACTGAAGCTGACTAAATCAGTTATTGGGTATATAAGAACTTCCTGAAACATGTGAATCAATCAGTGGTCTAATTCAGATTCATTTCTATCATCTTGGGTCTAGCAATAGACCAAACTTCACAAAGGAAAAGATTTTAGAGAACCAATCCTGACCCCTCATGGGTATGCCCCTAAAAGTTAAAGTGAAGATATAGAAGCCTGGCTTTGTAATCAAAAAGATTCATCTTAATGAGTTCAAATCTGGCCTCAGATTCTTACTAACTGTGTGAGACCCTGGGCAAGTCACTTAAACCTTGAGTTTCAGTTTCTTCATCTGAAAATTAACTGGAGAAGGAAAGGGCAAATCACTCCAATATCTTTCCAAATGGGACCACAAAGCATCAAACGTAACTCTACCAATTAAATAGCTAAAGCAAAGTCTTGCTCTAGAACTTCAAACTCATTTGTAAGAATGAACCTGGGGATGAGGAAAACTCAAGTGTTTACATAGACTATACTAGTTTTGTGGATATGGCAATAATAAGATGCTAATGACAATGGAAATGGTAAGGAAAATAAAAATTTAAGAGGTTTTTTTTTGAAAGGAAAACAAAAGGACAAAAGGATTAGACAAATAAATTTCTAAGAGTTGTTCACTTCTAAAACTCTATATTGAATTTACCAATGATAGAAAAGTAAAAATTAAAGACAACTGCAGAATTTCTAGTTGTGCAAAGAGTAAGAATCATAGTAAATGTGAAAAAATGATGAAGTTGAGAAGAGGAACTAGTTTGGGAAGGGGATATAATGTGAGTTTATCTTTTCAGTCAATACATTTGGTAACATACTAATAAGAAATGTATATCAAGTTTCTTAGTCAATTAAAGTGGACAGAACTGAAGCAATCTGTTGAACCATAAAAAGAAGAAGAGCAAAGCAAAATTAAACCTATCATAGCACCCAAGAAAAAGAAACAACAATGGATATACATTTAACTAGTTTGGTATTTTTATCTGCATATCAAAAAATATAATTTAATATTTTGAAAATCTTGCCCCTATAATCTTTTAAAATGAAGTGAAACACATTTCCAAATAAACACCATCTAGAAGCAAATCATGTTGACTGAAGAAGTGCTAATTCTCACTTAGAAAAGAAAAACTTGACCCAGCTTTTATAGTGTCTGAGTATTAAGAAACTGAGCCTGTCCTTAGGTGAATGATGCATATTACTACAGATGTTAAACATAGTTATGAACTTTTCCAAAGCAGGGATTTTTCCATATGTGTCTGGGCATAGGTCTTAGTGTCATGGACTTATTAACATGGACCTATTAACAAAAGCTTAAATTTATTCAATAGTTCTGAGTTTGTAAAGCATTTTACATATTATCTTACTTGACGTAATAATCTTATAAGGTATGGGCCATTGTTATAAACATTTGATAGATGAGGAAACAGAAGCTTACAAGTGACTTGCCCAGACTCATATAATTAACTGATGAAGGAAGTGGATTTTGGGTCCAGTTCCTGCTCACTTCAAACCCTGTACTCCAGTCAGTATGTCACACTGACTGTCAATAAAATAATGCTAAATACACCTAATAAAATAAGCTTTATGATGATTAGATAAAATAGTATCTTATCTAATAATACAAAGCAAACTAACAATTGTGATAAAATCCACTATTTTGTTAAAAATAACCTTTCTTAATGATTACTATAATCCTCTTGAAGTAAAATATCAACATAATTCTTCTACTATTTTGTACATATGAAATCTAAAGTTTGAAGGTATGGCCTTGCAATGATTATAGAAGAAACACATGGGAGAAAAAAAGATTAGAAGTTCAAATTTCTGAAGACCAGCCCAGGCCAGCCCTCTATTCCATTCAAATTAGGAAGTAGAAGAAACATAGGCAATTGGCAATTTGCTACAACACCACAGGCACACAAAAGGAGCAATCCATCTTAGACCTCCCATTCCTACTGATCCAGAGGTATAAAGATGACTCTCTGAGTTATGGAGAATTGAAAGTGAATGTGGATTGTTTCATTTGTTGTATCCATGGTGCTGTGACTCAGCAGTTTATTTAAAAAATGATTATGCTGATAGTAAGTCATTAGAGGACATCTCTATCACACAATATTACTGTTACTGTGTACAATGTTTTGTTTTCCTGTTCTCTTCGTTTAGCATCAGTTCATGTTAAGTCTTTCCAGGTTTTTCTGAATTCCATCTAACCATAATTTCAAATATTATAATAATAGTATGCCATTACATTCTTATACCAGAATTTGTTCAGTCATTCCACAACTAATGGGCATCCTCTCACTTTCCAATTCTTTGTCACCACAAAAAGAGCTGCAATTAAATAGTTTTATACATGTAGATATTTTTTCCATTTTTATGCTCTCCTTGGGATACAGAACTGGGATATAGTATTATTGATGGATCAAAGGGTATGCAGTTTTAAAACACTGGAAGTAGTTTCAAATTGCTCTGCAGAAAGACTGGATCAACTCCAGCAATAATGCATCAGTTTCCCGGTTTTCCCATATCCCCTTCAATATTGGTCATTTTCTTTTTCTGTAGTATTAACCAATCTGATAGGTGTCATATCTCAAAGTGTTTTAATGTGTATTTCTCTAATCTACAGTGATTAAGAGTATTTTTTTCATGTGACTATTAGATAACTTTAATTTCTTCATCTAAAAACTATCCATTCATATCTCTCATCTGTGTATCAGTTGGGAAATTGTAGTCTAATAAATTTGACTCAGTTCTTAGAAATGAGACCTTTATCAGAAACATCAGCTGTAAATATTTTTTTCCATCTTTCTGCCAACCTTGTAATCTTCATTGCATTGGTTTTTGCTTGTGCAAAGACTGTTCTATCAAATGTAATTAAAATTATCCATTTTGAATTTCATAATGTTCTCTATCTCTTCTTTGGTCATAAATTCTCCTTTTCTCCACAGATTTGACAAGTAAACAATTCCTTGCTCTTCTAGTTGGCTTATGGTATTACCCTTTATGTCTAAATAATGTACTCATTTCATTATCTTGGTAAAGGGAGTGAGATGTTAGTCTATGCCTAGCTTCTACCATACTATTTTTCATTGAAGTTGGTTATGTTATAGCTGTTTCATCTTTGTACTCTAGAAAACTTTATGTCTTTACTTCAAGCATTCTAGGAAGAATCCCTTTAGCTAGAGTCAAAAATGGTATTGTTACTTATGAATCTGTGGCCTGAGTAGAATTATTGTACTTGGGGAAACTAATTCCTTTTCTGAGGAGACAGACAACCTTAGAGCAAGGAACCCAGAAGAACTTGAGGTCAGATTAAGGATAGGAATTGGACAACTGGTTTGATCTATATTCTTTTGTATCATTCAAAGAGTTTCCTAAACAAGATTCCTTTCAAAGTTTAAAACAACATAAAACAAAGACAGTGGTCACTGTTGTTCTCTCCTCTAGAGAGCAAGTTAATTGGTCCATTGAAGCAGTTAGTGATGCAAAGGAAAGTGGTGCAAAGGAAAGAGCACAAAAGTCTGTCATCAGGAAGATCTGAGTTCAAATCTAATCTCAGACACTTTCTAGCTTAGACAACCTAGACAAGTAATTGAACCCTATCGCCTCAGTTTCCTCAACTGTAAAATAAACAGGAGAAAGAAATAGCAAATCATTACAGTATCTTTGCCAAAAAAAAAACTCAAAAAGGGGCAGCTAGGTGGTGCAGTAGATAGAGCCAGTCTTGGAGTCAGGAGAACCTGAGTTCAAATTTGAACTCAGACATTTGACTTACTATGTGACCTTGGGCAAGTTACTTAACCTCATTGCCTTGCAAAAACCAAAAAAGGAAACCCCAAATGGGGTTACAAAGAGTTTGATATGACTAAACAACAAGAAATGTTATATTGAATTTTTATTTATCTTGTTAAGTTGTTCCCAATTATATTTCAATATGATCCTGATGACACTGGGGAGTTCTGTGGTCTGAGCACTGAGTTTAAGAACTCTGCTTTAGTGTTTTAAAGATCATTGAATACTGAAGAATAAAAGGCAGTACCTGTAAAGCAATGAATGTTAAAGTATAACCCAAGAGCCTTGGGGAATACCTGAGACTCTTTCAAGGGGCCTACAAGATCAAAACTACTTTTGTAATCATACTGACATATTCATTTCTGGTATGGTTAACACTGATAGATTTAAACCCAAACAAACGAAAGCTCTTTAAAGTCTTCTATGTTTAGGAGTATTATCCTCAGACTAAAATGTTTGACAACCACTAATCAAAGTCTTTCACTTGTGTTTTGCCTCTCTCTAAATTCCCTTCAGTTTATCAAGAACCTTTATAAAATGTTGAGCCTAAAACTACACTGAATATGCAATCAATAAGCATTTTTAAAGTGCCTATGTTCCAAACACTAAATACAAAGACAAAAATGAAATAATCTCTGCTCTTAGGGAGCTTCCATTCTATCCAAATAAATCACATGTACAGAAATAAGTAAACACAAAATAAATGCAAAGTTAATGGCAAATAATTTGGAGGTCATTGAGGAAGTAAGAAAAGCCTCAAAGAAAACTATTCTATTTTGGTCTACTCAAAACCCCAGATCTTTTTTTCAGATGATGTACTTTCCAATCATACTTCACCATTTTATAGTTGTAATATTGATTTTTAAGATGACTAAATTTAAATTTTCCACTTATCTTCTTTGAATTTTCCATAATTTATTTAAATGAGACAGTGAAGAGAACATTGACTCAGAACTAGTCAGAACTAGTTCTTTCTGAGTTACTATTTTTGTGACCTTGTGCAAATCATTTCACTTTCCTAGAGTTGTTTCATCATTGGTAAGATGAGAAGGTTTGGAGGGAGGGGAGGTAGTAATACAATAATATATTATTCAAACCAAAATCTAATTAGATGACTGGCCTAGATGGCCCTGAGATTCTTTACCTCTTTGATTCGTTGATCCAAAAGATTTTTTCCAATGTTCTAGTTTCTCATAGTCTTTCCCAGTATAACTTTGCTTACCCAAATTGGCTCACTATTCTTAACAGAGTTGTGTCATCAATGAGTATGATGAACATCACATCTAGAGCTTTACCCTAGATGATAGAACTTTTAAATGATTCAGGAGCAAGCACCAATTCCAGAATTATTCCACATACCTCCTTCCACAATGACACAAACTAATTAGTAGCCAGTCTTTGGATCTAGGTCATAAAATTAGGCTTTAATTCATTACCTTGTACTATCTACCCACTCATAATTCTCCATTTTTTCCATTTTTGTCATTTGATTGTGTAACTTTTTCATTTAAAACCCAGATTTCATCTATAAATGGATGCAATGCATTTACATAAAGAAATATAAAAATGCTGAACTAAATAGGAATAGAAATAAGAAACTATTTGGAGACATAATCACTCAGTGTCCTAGATTAGTGGTGTCAAACTCAAATAAAACTGATCCTTTTAACTGCATATCAAAATTATGTTGTACATTTTTTTGTTGTTGTTAAATATTTTCCTAACTACATTTTATTCTGGTTCAGGTCACATTTGGGAGAGCTGTTTGACACCTTTCATCTAGGAGAGTCTAGGAGAAACTTATTTTCTGTCAAGTGCCATTTGGATATTCATAAGATTGTTCTTGGACTACATTTGGTCACACTTTTAATTAATTCACCTATATAAAGGTCCAAGTCCCAGCCTGCAGGCACCTTGGCAACGCCAGACCACTAATAGCCCCTGGAGTTTCCATGGCCCTGGTCTAGAGTGATGGACAAAAGTTATCCTCCATTTTTTCACCATTTAGCCTTCAGAATACATTTATTTTTCTTAATCTTTCACAATTATATCATAATAATTATAGCCATCATTTTAATGAATTTATTAAATAAGATTCACAAAATAGGATTAGTTGATCCTTCTAACCCCTAAGGCAGGTGTAATTATTATCCCCATTTTTATAGATGAATAAAGCAATTTGAAAGAGGTTAAGTGACTTGTCCAGCGTCACACATTCTGAGGTAAAATTTGGCTTTAAATAGGGTACTCTTAGTCACATCATCTCATAGTAATTATGCTCAACTGTAAGAAAAATACCTATACGTGGAAGGTATAAAAGTAGGAAACCACAATCAATTCCAGTACCAAAGAAATTATTCCCCACACAATTATAATAGTTTTCATGTCACTCATTTGAATAAATATTTTGCTTATGCAAATCAAAAATTCTTCCATTCTTACTAACTTGGCAGAAATTATTCAAGTGAGGAAAACAAAGAACAAAGTATACCTAGGAAAAGCTGTTCCATTCTAATGGGAGGACAACACAACATTCTCCAAAATGGGTACCAAGTTTCTGGCCATAAAGTTAGTAAAATATGAAAGGAAAGAGAATAATTTCCTGTTTTTTAATTATTTCTAAGAAATGGAGCAAATACCTGGCTTTTGAAGCATATATGATGTAAGTTGTCTTCAAAATAGGTAGTTTAGTGAGTATTAAAAAAATATATCCTGCTACTGATCAGATCTGTAAATATCATCAAGAATACATATAGATTCACAAGTAGGTCATGATTGCCATCTGATCACCTCCAGGTCTTTTTAAAAAGAAAAAAAACCCAGAAGACTTTTTTTTGTTCTCCAGGCTGTTTCGCTCTCAAAAAGCACATCCTAAATATTAAAAAGAGAGACTGTCTTTACTTTAAAAGACTTTATTACCTTTTAATTTTTTGTACCTTTTTTATTTTGAAAGAAAAATCTAATAGTATTATTTTTTAATTGATGAGAAGCACTTCATCTGATCCTAACAAAAATTTGACCTCAGGGAAAAAAAATTGGGGGTAATTGTAAAAGCAGCATGTTTTTTCAAAAGTAATACTATGTTCATCCCAGTAAAAATTCCACCTCCATCACACAATCAAGGTGACATAAGCCAAAAAATACATATCCCACTACTTTTATTTTTATGATTTTGGAAGCCATTAAGTAGCTAAGAAAAAAAATTGAAACACAGCCAAGAAGTCAAGAAAAAGAGACTCTGTGTCTTTAAGCTAGGGAGAAAAATAAAACCCAATCATTCCAAATGTATTGCTTTAGTCATCTGGTTTCATTCTATTAATGACCTTTAACATCTGCAAAAATATTGTGAGAAGCTAATTTTGTTTGTACTGAGGTGGTGCAGAACAGTTTCTGGCTGTCAGTCTAGGATGTGCTATAAAATAAAATTGTCTTTCTGGGAGTCTGACAAAAACCTACTGTACAGGTTCAGTTTATTTACAACATCCAGAAATGAAAAGAAAATAGAATTTTACAACATGCCAACATGTGAAAAATGAATAGCACTTACAAGTTTACATGCATCTTTGTATTACAGCATCCAGATATCCCCCAAGATTAAAGATGTTGTTTTGTAATAGTTTGTGGTATTCCACAAAAATTCTAACCAGTGAAACTATTTCTTTACAAATGTTATAATGCTGAATTGTGGGAAAGTTTATTTCTTTGTTTTTTTTTTTACCAATTGAATTTTGATTTACTGCAAGTGTTCTATAAAAAAAGAGAGACAAAATCATTTCCTAATTTTGACAAGTCTTAGCTTCCATTAATTAAATCAGCATCTTTTGAGACTAACATGGTATCATCAGGGGTTAATGCACTGACTTTATACCCTAATAGGTCAAGGTTAAAAACATCAAAAAACTGACTAGAAGAAGAAGAAGAAGAAATCTAGCAACCCTTATGGAGTCCTGAATGAGTCATGATTCTCACTGCAACAATTCCATCTGGGAATGGTGAGTCCTACTTAAGAGAAAACTGGGATTAAAGGAGGCAAGTGTCCCATCATTCCAGGCCCTGATAAATACTTCCAGCACCTGAAATGGAAAATAGCTTACTTATCTTACAGATACAAACTTCCCTCATTTTCATCATGTAAAAATGATCTCAAAAGTCAAAAAAAGGCTACTTCATACTCTTATTAGATTTTTTGACTACATATCTTATCAGATTTTGTTCTTTTCTTTCATTTAATAAAGTGTTTTTTGACTTCTATAGTCTCAGATAGTTGACCTCAAAGTTTCCACAAAACTGTTGCTTCCAACAAATACCTGAAATGATGGACTAGTTTAGAAAATAGGTATATTATCTAATGACCCAGCCAACTATAATGGTAGCAAGTTTCAGAAAGTTTGGGGTTAACATCTTCTTTTCTCCCTTTCTCCATATTCCCCACCCCCATTTCACCACTCTCATATAGAATCTTCAACTCTCTTGCAACAGCAGGATGGATGGACTTTATAATAATGTATTTTCTTTTCATCTCCAAATATGTATGATTCTGTAACAGGCCATCTGTCATTTTGTGATCCCATGTAGGCAACAATGCCCTAAAGTTTGGTCGTCATAGCAACCGAACCACAAATCTCCAAAGCAAACTCTGTAGGCATTCCCACTATTAGAATCTTGTGGACATCTAGCATTGGGGGAGAAGGGGGTGGGAAAATTCTAGTAGTCATACAAAATTTCCAGTCATTTGTTCACTATTTACAATGAAAGCTTTTCCTAATATTCAACAAGGCTAGCACTTTATTAATATGGAATTCAATTATATAAAGGTAATGTATTTAGAGAACTGTATTAAGGCCATAGATGACCATTGCTTTTCTTAAAAAGTAGTTTTGATTGTAGGAAACTGGGGTTTGGTATGAATTCTGGAGAACTGCTCTGATTTAAGCAATCAATCCTTTTGCCTTTGCTGAAGACCAATTTTAGGAGTGCCAGGAGGTGAAAAAAAAAACTAGTTTACTGTTCATATTCTTGTCTCCTATCTTATAGTATTTCTGAAGCATCTGTGGATAGAGGCTCAAATAATGTGTGCTATAGAGAAGATGGAAAAGCTCAGTGTTTTTATCTTGATTTACTTTATTTCTTTTCTTCAGAGACTATCTTTTACTTATCTTTAACCACTCTGCTCCATAAGAATGGAAATGATTCATTCTCCCTCTAACTCCCCCCCACCCCTTTCACTTTATTCTCTGGGTTTAATAGATTTCAAGCCACAGGATTTATGCATGACAAACAGGTACATTGTTTGGAGTGGGGTGGGATCCTGGAGGTAACTTAAGACCTTTTCTGTAGTTTAATACCTTTCAAGTGCTTGGGCAAGATTTTTTCATTAACATATTTTTACAACTAAGGAAACTGAGGTACAGAAAGGTGGTATAACTCAAACAGCAAGTCTTTGACAGTAGAAAGTAAAACCACTATATCTCCCTATATCCTAAACCATACTTGGAAAATCTTTCTCATTATATAGACAAAGTTTCTTTTCATAAATATATAGATATTTAACAAAGGAGTTAAATCTCATCAATTTTATTTCAATTGCCTAATTTTAATATAACCTGAATTAAATGAGAAATTGAGACCTCCCCCCAGACTACCAAGCAACTTCTACAGATTCACACTTAACCAATACAAATTATTTATGGCTATTAGACAAATCAAATCTATATATATTATTATTATTATTACTGTGACTCCAGTGCTTCTCAAGGGCCTTTGAAAACTACCTGTTGAAGATCATCTTTGGATGAGTATATATATTCAAAACCATAGTTTTCAAGTCCCTTATGATGTATTTTTTTAATGAAATTAAGCCTAGAAAAGACATCTACTTAAACAGAATAGCAAGATAGATAATATATAAAATCCTTCCATTGACATAGGTACACCCTCTCCCAGGGATGGGAGTTTGGAGAGAGAATATACTTCATCCCAGATGGGTTTGTTTGTCTTTTTTTTTTTTTTACAAACCCCAGATGGTTTTTTTCCCAACCAAAGCTACTGCTACTAATGTCACCTGATAATCTGGTGTTGTCAACTACTAAACTGCTTACCCTCCTGAGGTGCAAGATTTTTAGTTTAAACTGTTTGGCTGTTTCTTCTACTGAGCTGTCATTTGCTGATTCTCTTCTGTTAATGTTCCCCAGCCCTGTTGCCATCTGTTTGATCATCTGAGATGTAGAGCTGCTGTAGCCACTGCTCTTTTGATATGTCTAGCCCTCAGTTAAAGGGTTATTTAATCTCTCTTGTGAGTCAGATGCACATGCACACCCAGGCAACCAAAAAGTAAAATCCCTTAGGGCAAATATGTCTTTTGAATTTTACTTCCATTCCTTGAAAAAAACATAGGATGCATTTTGAACATTGTGGTTTGTGACTATCTAGTAATGAAAATAATGAAGACAGTCTTCTACTAAGTCTCAGTGATATATATTGTCAAATTTATTACATTATTTTAGGATGTTGAGTTAAATATGTTTATTATCCATACATTGTATAATGTACATATATACACACACATAAACACGACATATGTGCATATGTCTTTGCTACCAATGGCTTGTAAATACTTAGTCCAGTGTGATTAAAATGACTTTTATTAAGATATCTCAATAAAAGAACCACCTCTCTCAAGGGAAGAGGGGCCCTGAATTACGACAAGAATGGGTCTGAGGTGCAGTTTGAAAGACTTGTTTCTCCTCCTTGGTGCCCTGGTCAGAATCTAATTGATACAATGATCTCCATATGATTTTCCCCACCTTGCTCATTATACTAATGAGCACTGGGAAGGGAACAGTAATATCCTTGAGCATGTGCAAAAACGACACAGAACCTAGGTTAACTCAGAGCTAGGTGGGGCAGACTTGATTGAATCTCAGGTTTTGATCAGGTTGAGGCTAAATCTTTTGTCTTACACTCACATACCTGCCCATAGACACCAATATAGGCAGACTCTAGTTTTTGTAATATAAACTAACAATCTACCTTCATATTCTTGTGGAAGCCAAACACACTCTCATATTCTCATATATATGTATGTGTATGTGCATGTGTGTATAGGTACAAGTTTCTCAAATGATATTCCTAATAAAAAGACTGATTCATTTTTATGATAGTACTCAACTTCACTTTAACAGTCACCTTTGCCAGTAGGTAAGAAGTCAAACTCCATGAATATCTCCACATTGTTAATTACAAAATTAGGAAGACAAATGATTGGAAAGCTAGAAAACTTGTCTTGCCCTTATAATGCTTAAAGTCCTGGAAGAGACAAAAATTCTTCAGATAATATATAAGAATTATAATCTTTGAGGTACAATTGGGCAACTTGATATTGTTCAATTTTCATAGTCAGAATTCAAAGGAGGTTAATGATTTCCCCCCATCCTTTGTTTTTGAATAAATATTTCCCCTCTCTCTCAATTCAAGGAGTCATCTTGAACAGAAGGCCTCCATCTACAAGCACTACAATAAATCCTGGAATCAGGAGGACCTGAGTTCAAATCCAGCCTCAGATACCTAATACTTACTTAGCAGTTTGACCTTGGGCAACCCTATGCCTTTCAAGAAGACAAAAAAAGTAAAAGAAAACAAAAAAAAGAAACTCACTATCTTGCTGCTTCTCCAAAGAACCAAACTGGTGAATCTTTTGTAGAGGTTTATAAACCATTTAAACAATCTATGAATTAAAATTTAAGCCTTCCTTAACCTGAATCAGAGTTGATAATTTTTTCACAAATCCAATTTTTTAAGCGTCTTTCCTGAACCCCATTTCCTCCTGTTTTCAACCCTAAGGTCTTTAATTTTTTGCTCACATCTCCATAATCCTCTGTGATACTTTATAGGTTACATATAATTGTGCCATTTATTCACCTATGAATCATCCAGAGTTGATTATGACTATCAGATTTGAAAGATATGTTCTTAGAAGACAGAAGACATCTATTTTTATTTGGCTAATAATAACCAATTTTGGTACTTCTCATAAGGGATTCATTACCCACTATTACTTGGCTCTTCTTCCTAATAATTGCTGGGCAACCTAATGAAACTTATGGGTTTTGCTATCTTGTTCCTTGAAGAACAAGAAGTTGAAGCCTTGACTCTTGGTACTGGTGACACTCCAAGCCTACAATGAACTCTTTCTGCAAATCCCTCACTTCCTTCAGGATGCAGCAAAAGAATCAATTTCTAAATGATTCCTTTATGATTTTCCTGACTGCTAATATTCTCTCTCCCAAGCTACTTTATATTGAACTCCCTGTCTTCAGTTTGCATTTATTTTGTGTGTACCTGTGTACATCTTACCTGTAGGTACTCTGACCAAAGGAATGTAAATTTTGATCTCTGAAACCTCAGAAGATATCTTAGGGTTTATTATATATTTGAAAAAAAAGTTCTGTAGGAAACATTGATTTTATTCTTCTTATTCTTTGTGTTTCTAATAAAAAGGGCAAATATTAAAAAAAAAAGAATAATTTTTCTGGGAAGTAGTAAATCCTGCCTCACTTGGAGTCTTCAGGCCAGATACTACTCAATAGCTATCACCACATTGTATAGAGAGAATTTTTACTTTGGACTATTTTTGTGATGTGGTGATTCTGTGAGACAGTCCTTTCCTGCCCCCCTTCCCCCATTCATAAAAAGATTGTGGTATAATGGAAAGCATGTTATATCTATGAAATGGAGATAAAAATATTTTTAGTGTGAACCTTACAGTGTTCCTTATTTACATATAAAGGATAACTTAAAAGTAAGTTAATGTTATTTAATTACAAGTGTCCCATGCCACTATTCCTCTTTATGTGCTGTCACCTTTTCCTACAAAGCTGCTTGCTAGTGATGATATTTCCTCTCTATCTTTTCATATCATTTGCCTTTATTTCATTCTAGAAGTAAGTTGTCTGGTCTTTTATGGAATACTTTATTCTCCCTGATAACTGGGGTAATAGTATAATAGAAGAAATATTGGACAGATAAATATATTATATAACTAATCTGTTCCTTCTGAACTAATCAAGACAAATAGTGAACCTCTGAATTGGCCTTTTATTTACGGTTCCATCCCATTGTCCAAGCTATGGAGAGAGAGGTCAATGAGCCTTTAATAAAGTACTTTGACCCTCCCTTGCAGGTACACAGTAAATCCCTGCCCCCAGGAACAAGACAAGCCCCATGCAACCAAACAATATTTCCCTGCCCTAACCAGAAATGATTGACTCTGTGAGATACTGCCTCTCATTTACATGTCCCTAATTATACATTTCTTCCCTCACATCTAGCTATATCTAATTACCCCATCCTCCCTCCCCTTTAAAAACTCATCTCTCTTCAGTTGAATTGATTGTCTTCCTTTGGGATACCTCTTGGAGAGTGTAATCTCCTAGTAAACTTCCATGTTCTTATATCTTTCCTTACTGCTTATCCTCTCATGGCAGCTAATGCTGCTGTTGCTGCTAATTCCTTGTTCTCTCTCTTCTTTAGTTTCTGCTAACCACAGCAATAAATAACATACAGTCAAGATGGACCCAAACTGTCTATCACTGTCAGTCTGCTTCATCCAACCCCCAACCCAATGCATGACAATTAGTCAAATCCATGAAACAAACTGTGTATCAAATGAAAAATCTAAATCTCTAGAACATTTTGTCCCTAAATGCATATGAATTTGTGATATTTGAACCTGAAACTTGTCTACCCTTAAAAACATTTTCCTAAAACATTTTTAAACCATGTTTTCAAATTTCTTCAATTGGTTCCTCTTCATCAATAGAAGTAAAATCTTCTAACCCTTTTTTCTTTCCTAGGATTAAGGCCTACATTCTGCTGTGTATATAGAGGTTTTATTTAATATTGAGAGAAAAACAAATATAACATATTTTCTACAGGTC
This sequence comes from Macrotis lagotis, assembly GCF_037893015.1. Classification (NCBI taxonomy): domain Eukaryota; kingdom Metazoa; phylum Chordata; class Mammalia; order Peramelemorphia; family Peramelidae; genus Macrotis; species Macrotis lagotis. The sequence goes on along the minus strand of NC_133666.1, from coordinate 419,304,457 downwards.
ACTACAAATCCACCTTGCTGTTTACACTTATTTAGTAACAAAAGTATCTTGTTTTGCATTTTTTTAATCCTTCTTCCTTTTTCTTTGTGATGGTTATCCTTATTTCTTTCATATTTATCTTAGCCATCCTAAGATCAAGTTCCCTATCTCAAATGTGCTTTCATATTATGTCTACATTATTTGACCTTCAATTCTGGCCAAAACATCAATTCCTAAATTTCTCTTTGAATAGTTTCAGTCAATCACAGCAGAACAGGACCCAGGATGTAGCTGCTGATTTGTTCCTGGGGTTCAGTTCTGGCCTGACTCAGACTCAGGAATGCAGATTTTGGAAAGAAAGTAGAGATTTATTAAAGGAAGTTACAACATATTAAGAAAGGGACAGAAAAGCTAGAAAGAGTTTTAAGAGATTGCTGATTAAATCCATGTGGATTGCTGATTAAATTTTGGTCAGGCCAGCTAGCTAGGGTTCCACAGGAGATTGGAAGATCCAAGAGGTCACCTCCCCCTTCTCCCCCAGAGTCCATGGGAGGAGTGGTGACCTGGGCATGATTCAAGTCCTTCATTGGAGATTTTGTCTCTTGGGGAGGGGTTTCTTTTGGGTGATCTTCCAGGACCTGTGCTCCCTGGCTGCCCCACCAAAAGAGAATTGCAACCCAAATCAGGTTGAAGGTCAGGCCCTCAGGTATAGCCTAAATCAGATGATAAAGGAAGATTCCCTTTACAATGAGAACAAAAGCTTTACAAAATTTGTCTACAACTAAACTCATCACTTCCATGCCCAGTTTTCTAAGCATCAAGGATACCACTGGTAAGGTAGACCATTACCAGTGAAGTAAATTAATATTCTTGTTTCAGAAACTATTGCCTGGTTAACTTAATGAATAATGAATAGTGTATCCCATTATTTTTAGAAAACAGTACAGTGAAGAGAAGCAAGGCCAAAACTGTTTTATGGGTTTGCTCCAATCCCTAGGTACCCTAGAGATTTAGATTTTTCATTTGATTCAATGTCCAGTTTGTTTTATGTATTTGACTAATTGTCACATTTTGGATTGGAGGTTGGATGAAGGAGACTAACAGTGAAAATCAGTTTGGGTCCCTTTTAACTGTGTGTTTAGAGGGAAGAGGAGTGATGGAGAAGGAATTACAAATTCTCAACAAAAGATAATGGTTTCATTATGATCAGATTGTTTACTATACTGGTAGGTATAATAAAAAAATGACATTTAAACAAAATCAGTCAACAGATGGTGATTGAACACATATTGTTCAATAGCCATCATGGAAAACTTAGGGATAAGAAACTCTCATTTTATTAATACGTTCAACTTCTAGATGTGTAAAATCTCTACCAATGTAGGCCAAAATCTTCTCTACAACTTATAGTCTTAGAAAACTATCTAGATCACTGAAAAATTAAATGATTTACTCAAAGTCACAAAACCTATTGTCAGAGGAAGAATTTGAACTTCTGTTTTCTTACTTCTGAGACTCAGTCTGCAATACCTGTTCTCCCTTTAATGGAGAATATAAAGAAAAACAATATATGGTCCTTGCTCTTGAAGCACCTATAAATAGATGAAAGACACATAAAAACAAAAGAGAGCTATACTATAAAATAAAATATGAAAAGTGCCTAATAAAATTATTACTAATGCTATGAGTTCAGATTGAGGAGAAATTGCAATGGACTTGAATAATCAGTAAGAATTCATAAAGGTTGGGGCAGCTAGGTGGCGCAGTGGATAAAGCACCTGCCCTGGAGTCAGGAGTACCTGGGTTCAAATCCGGTCTCAGACACTTAATAATTACCTAGCTGTGTGGCCTTGGGCAAGCCACTTGACCCCGTTTGCCTTGAAAAAAAAAACCTAAAAAAAAAATAAATAAATAAAATGAATTCCTAAAGGTGAAAAGTTCAAAGGATCCTGAATTTGAAAACTTGAATACCAGATCTTCTGGAGATAAAAGATCTACTGATCCAGTTTCTTGGAGAAAAAAGAGAATATTTTATATTATTCATGTAAACTATGAATAGCTTCATAGAGAGGAACCATGGGACAGATTATAGGAGAACAATAATTTTTTTTTGATTTTTACAAGGCAAACAGGGTTAAGTGGCTTGCCCAAGGCCACACAGCTAGGTAATTATTAAGTGTCTGAGGCTGAATTTGAACTCAGGTACTCCTGACTCCAGGGCCGGTGCTCTATCCACTGTGCCACCTAGCCACCCCCAACAATAAATTTTGATGGAAAAAATAATCTTTTTTTTTCACTCATCTCTTACAGAAATTTAGCATTTCCTTCTTCTATGAACATTGGTAATAAACCTTATTCTGAGAAGGGATCTATGGGTTTTATTAGATTACTAACAAAGTAGTGAGTGAAAAGGGTCTATGGCAAAAAAAAAAGAGGTTAAGATGTTCTGATAAAGTGTCTATCTTGGCAAGAAAATCCAGTGAATTAATTGGATAATAAAAGACTGAGGACAAGAGCAAAGGTAAGAGAAAAAAAGCATGGAAGATGACAGAACTATATCCCTCATAGTTTTCAGGCAACCTTATAAACCTTAAAGCAATATAAATGTGAACTTTTGGTATCATTATTTGCATTTTATTTCCCTCTCTTTATAAATATATATATCATGGTTTTATGTAAGTTCACTTTTGGTCCCAAGCATTAGGATATTGAGTACTTTCTGTCCATATTCTCAAGAGCCCCATTTTTGTATTGAGGACTTGATAGTATATTTATCAAATAGAATTTTTTGATGCTCTCCTTTGGTCAAATTCTATACCTGTACCTGCAACTTCAGTCATTGAATATTTTTGTGGTTTTATAAATTGAGAAAAATTATGAAAATAATAACATGATATTGATAAGATACTTCAAAGATTTATAGATATTGTTTTACATGTTTGGATATCCAGTCATGTAAAAGAGAGCTTTCCTATAGTTCTTATGTTGTTCTGAAACTGATATGAGATGGGAAGCAAATTTGATTGTAAGCCTTTATATCTAGTTCTGTGTTCCAGAGGGAATAATGAGGGTTGTTCTACACATTCATCTCTCCTGCTTCAATTACTTGAAGTGGATAATCAGTTTAACACTATGAGGACAGTGTTGAATATGTTTTGATTTTTCTTTGATATTGATTACTATGCTTTGACATAATATTCTTTTGATTATACACTGATGTACCACCTGGCATCATTGTCTATCTAAACTACTGGCATATCAGGGGCTTATTCTATTAAGTAGAATCTCCTCAGTGTATGTGTCTGCCAAGGTGTATTTTTGGATCATCAAAGGTTACTTTATTTTACTTTATTTTACTTTAAAGACCTATTGCAGGGAGAGAGAGGGAGTCACATTTTATAGTGAAATCTCCCTTGCAATATAATGGCAACACTTTCTATTTTATCTCTTTCCTCAAGTTTCCATTAGGAAACAATCTTATTTCCCATTTACAAAAACACATCAAGGTTTGTAATATGATTCTGCTCACAATAAAGTGACCAAATGCAAGTAACAGGTGCATCAGTAAAAATGCATAAATATTCTATTCTACCTGTTCATATAAACAAACAAACAAATAATTTAGTAAAAAAAAAAGTTGTGGATGGTCTTAGTTTCATCATCTATACAGTGAGTAAGGGGATTTACTAGATTATTTCTAAACTGCTTTCTTGTTCTATATCCTAAGACCCTAAAATGTTCATAAGGCAAGAAGTAATATTTCTTTGTTCCAGTTACCTCACATTCAGCAGATATGGTTTTCCAATCTGTGTAGTTCCATGGTGAAAAGCCTTACTTTATCTAAGTTTATGAATAGAAAGGGATGCAGGGAAGTCATTTTGTGGTCCAGGATTTCCTTTTGGAACTCCATAGTCCCAATTTGCTCTAATCTTTTGTGACTCTAATAGCTTCAGCATTGCTTTACACATAATAGATGCTTAATAAACATCAGGTTTTGAATTGAAGTTGCCATTATCAATAGCCAAGGTCACTGACAATAGTCAAGTTATATCTCTAATTGCTATGAAAGTGTGGAGTCCCTTTAAAATACTTTAATCAAGAATTTCTCTTTGGCTCGCCCCACACACACACATATTTTTAAAGGAAATGACAATTATATTGCAATTATATTGTTTAAGTAGATATTTTAAAAAATCAATGATCCTTAACTTGGCCCCCTTTTCAATATGGTTAAGCATTTGGACCCCTTCTGGGAAAAAAAATGTTTGCAAATATATAAAATAATTTGTATCCACAAATTATATTGAAATGAAATTTTATTTTTGTTCCCCTCCAAATTCACAGATCCTCTAAGATATGCCCCGAGGGCCTCTAGACAATACAAGAATAAAAACTATGTATAGATGAATAATCATTTCTTAAGCTTCATATTTGGAAGTTAATGTCTAAAACTGACACATTCAAATGGAAAGGAGGGGATGCTCCTCCAATTAATAAGAATAATTAGCAATAAATAGCATTAAAACTTGGTTTGCAAAGTGTTTTACAAATATTCACATTTAATCCTCACAATAACTCTGGAAGAAATTATATTATTAACCACATTGTACAGATGAGGAAACTGAAGCAAAAAGGAGGTTAAGTGATATGTTCAGCGTGACACAACTTGAACTCTGAACTCAGGGCTTTCTGATCCTAAGTCCAGTATTTTATCTATTATGGAATTTTGCTGACTGTTTTTGGTATATAGATTTTCTGTTACAATGATTTTAAAATGTCTAATCAAAAGTTAAATTTAGCTTTAGTTTGGTACATATTCATAAGATATAGCATTGTGCTTTATTCTTCTTTATTCCCATGGTCTGGATACCCCCTCCACTTGCTCAAGTATTTATTTCTTGATGACTTAATAAAGTTCTTCCACAGTTGTTGTAATCAAAACAGTCATCACCCTGAGGTCAATCTATAGATAGGTCTCTATAGACTTGTCCAGGCTGGTCCTCAGAAGGTAGATGTGTAGTTCTTTGCCAGATCCTTATTTCTAGCCTCTTCAACTTTGTTAGAACCCTTCAAAGTCTACAATATATTTAATCTAAAATGAAACTATAAAATGATAAAATTTCCCTAGTTGATGTTCACTTAGTGGCATAAATTTTATTATTGTCAACTGCCTTCCAACAGATGGTCATACTTCTGTTGCAATACTGTTCTAAGAAAGGAGTGAGTTTTTAAGGGCTTTGCAACACACACACACACACACACACACACACACACACACACACACACACGTGAACTCTCTTCTTTCTACCGAGAAGCACTGAGTTATTTAAAATAGAAATACTGTGAGACCTTTGTCTTTGAGTCAGTAGAGACTTCCACAAGCTTTACATTGGAGATGGTTATTACTATTCTCCCACCTCATTAAAGGATGGAGCCACAAACTCTAAAATCTTAATTTAAATAAGGAACTCAGATCAGAGATTTCCTCATTTTTTCACCTGGCTACATTACTTGGCAATTTCTCTGACTTCTGCAATATGACTCAGGAAGTGCCTTATTAGAAAAACATGATCATCCTAAAAGATCTGCTCCTCTGATTGGAGGGTAAAGCCATTAACTCCAAAATATTTGAAGTCCTCATAGTTAGACACTTTCCCCTACCCTTTTCAGATTCCTAATGTTCTATCTTCCCCCTGCCCCTTTAGATTGCAAGCTCTTTGATGGTAGGGACTGTCTTTTTTTTTTCATATTTGTATCCTCAGTGCTTTGCAGAGAGCCAAGCATATAGTAGGCACTTAATAAATGTTTATTGAATGATTAATAGTTATAACTTGGGTTAGTGTAACATGAATAAAGCTAATATTAAAATAACTACAACCAGACTATAGGGGAGACAAGGGCATCTGTGAATGTTTTTACTTTGATTAGCATAGATAAGCAAGTAGATCAGAACATTTTTTTGGAGGGGAGGTTGCAATGTAATGAGATTAAGTGACTTGCCCAAAGTCACAAAGCTAAGCAATTATTAAGTCTGAGGCAGGATTTGAACTCAGGTCATCCTGATTCCAGGGCAGGTGCTATCTAGCTGTCCCTAGATCAAAACTTTTGGTTTCTATGCTTGCTATGAGAACAACTGAGCTTCCACCAAGTTCCACATGAAGTACCATTAGAAGTCATATTTCCTCTTCCAATCTGAAAAAAAAATTCTGTCCAACACCCCATTACTGACATTTCTCTTCATAATCACTGCTAATTCTATCCAAGATATTCTTTAACTTTCAGAAGCTTCTTAAAGGATTCATAGCACACAATACTGTAAGATATGCCTCCTTTTCCCTCTTGTGGGTATTATATAAGTAGTGTCAGGTCATTTTGATTAGATTGGCATGTGGTAAATTTATATAACTTCTTTCCTACAGTGGTTTGTCATAAGATACCAAAACACTTAAATGTGTTTTAAAATTAAAAAAAATCTATTTTTTAAATCATTTTTTGTAATGTGCTGTCATTTATTTTTAAGAAAAATGTTGGGGTTTTGTTTCCTGGTTTTTTAAATTTTTTAAATTTTTATTTAATTTATCTACAGATTACTAAAATATTCTTGTTTAAGAGTAAGCATAATACCCCCTCCCCTAATAAAATATAAAACCTCATGAGAAATAAAAAGAAAGAGAAAAAATGTGTTTCAATCTGTGTTCTGATACCATCAACTCTGTCTTAGGTGGATCACATTTTTTATCATAAATTCATCATAGAAGTTACTTCCATATTTTCCCACAGTTGCTGTTGCTGATTGTAATTCCTTCCATCCATTCCTCACCACTACCATCTATTATATTTTCTCTCTCCTTTCACTCTGTCCCTCTTCAAAAATGTGCTGTAGGGTAGCAGAGTGGCACAGTGGACTGAGTACTGGTGCTGGAGCCAAGAGACCTCAAGCCCACATCCCACCCCAGAGACCCAGCAACCACCTGATCCCATGGTCCCAGACAGACCACAGAATCCCAGCACCTTGCAAAAAGGAAAAAAGAAAATGTGTTATATCTGATTATCCTCTCCTATGATCTACCCTCTCCTCTATCACCCACATCCCCCTTCCTCTCCCCCTGTACCCTGTTTCTCCTCTTTACTCTAGCTGTCTATACCCTATTGAACGTGTATGCTGTTTCCTCTCTAAGCCATTTCCAATGAGAATGAATATTCCCTCATTCCCCCCTCACCTTCCTCTTTCCATACATTGCAAAAGCTACATGAAATATCTTTTATATGAAATATCTTAGCCTATTCTACCTATCCTTTTCTTACTCCCAGTACATTTCCCTTTCATCCACTGACTCCATTTTTACCATATATTATATCTTCAAATTCAACTCTCTCCTGTGCCTCATCTATAAAGTTTCATTCTACCTGCTCTGTTAAATGAGAAGGTTCATATGAGTATTACCAGTATCATCTTCCCATGTGATTCTGACTGTAGCTCCATGATATTTAAATTGTGTCCTTCTGGCTGATTGTAATATTTTTCTCTTTGACTTGGGAGTTCAGGAACTTGGTTATAATATTCCTGGGGGTTGGGTTTGGGTTTTTTTGGATCTCTTTCCAGGGGAGATCTGTGGATTATCTCATTTCTATTTTACCCTCTATTCTAGGATATTGGGGCAATTTTCCAGTAGAAATTCTTTAAAAATGAGGTCAAGACCCTTTTCCTGATCATGACTTTCAGGGAGCCCAATTATCTTTCCTAGATCTGTTTTCCAGATGATTCAATGAGATATTTCACATTTTCTTCTAATTTTTCATTCTTTTGGTGTTGAACTATTGTGTCTTGATTGCTCCCATTCATCAGCTTCCTTTAGCTCCATTCTACTTCTAAAGGATTTGTTTTCCTCAGAGACTTTCGTATCTCCTTTTCCATCTGGCCAATTCTGCTTTTTAAAAGCATTCTTCTCCTCAACTTTTTTGAACTGTTTTATCCATTTGACCTAAGCTGGTTTTTAACATGTTATTTTCTTCAGCATTGTTTTGGATCTCCTTGACTAAGCTGCTGACTTCATTTTCATGTTTTTCCTACATCTCTCTCATTTCTTTCCCCAATTTCCTTTTATCTTCCTTACTTGATTTTCAAAATCTTTTTTGAGCTCTGTCCATAGCCTGAGCCCAACTTCTATATTTCTTGAAATCTTTAGATGAAGAAGCTTGGACTTTCTAATCTTCTGATTGTGTGGTTTGGTCTTCCATGGGACCAAAGGAATTGTCTATGGTCAGGTTCCTTTTCTTCTTGTTTACTCATTTCCCCAGCTTGTGCCTGGTTTTGGGGTGCTTCCTGAACTTATGAGTATTATTGGGACACCCCCCACCAAGGATCTCAGTGTGTGTGAGGCTCTGGCTGCTATCCTGCTCTGTGAATGACCACAAACTCACCACTCTGCCTTGGGGCTGTGAGGGGGGGGGGGTCCCTGCTCTATGGGGGGCCTAGAACCTGAATGTGGTCAAAGCCCCAGAGACCTGTTCCAGGGACAGAGGACAGACCTCGACAGTCTCCCTCCACTCCCTTACCTTTAGTGGGCTAAGTACTCAGGGTGCACATGCCTGGAGGCTCCTGCTGGGTAGCTCCATGAGCCTGCTTCCCTTTCCTGGGATCTGGACTATGCTGAGTGCACAGCCATGCTGAGGGCCTGCTCTTTGCACTCACTCTGGCAGAGGTATTCCTGCTAATCTTCCAAGCTATGCTTGGTGCTCCCTGGGGTGCAGGTAAGGAAACTGCTTCTGCTGCTAGGAATCAGCACTCCCAGGCACCCTGTAGCTATTCCTAGGAGGTTAAAGTTCCTTCACTCCATGCAGTGCTACCCCTCCAACCCCATGGAACAGAGTTCTCCCACTATTTTCCAGGTTACCTTGGGCTGTAGAATTGCCTCACTATATCTTTCTGTGGGTTCTGTCTCTCAAAAATTTAGTTAGTCATAATTTTAAGGTTTCTGAAATATTTTGGAGAGAGCACCTAAGAGAGGCTTTTCTCCTGCCGCCATCTTGGCTCTGCCCCCTCCACTATATTTTTTAACTTTGGATAAGTAATATAAAGGGACCTAATTCATTCAAATTAGCAAATGTTTAATAAATGGTTACTCCATACAAAGCACTATGTTAGGGTCTTGTGAATACAGAAGCAAATTTTTAAAAATTCCTGTCTTCAGGGAAATTTTATTTTGCTGGGAATCTATGTATATATATTAAACATTTGTAAACAAAATTGTTGCTGTGCAATCCATAACCATATGAAAAATTGCTCTAAATAATTAATTATTAGAGAAATGCAAATTAAAGCTTCTCTGAGGTACCACCTCACACCTCTCAGACTGGCCAATATGATCAGAAATGATAATGATCATTGTTGGAAGGGTTGTGGGAAATCTGGGACACTATTACACTGTTGGTGGAGCTGTGAACTCATCCAACCTTTCTGGAGAGAAATTTGGAACTATGCCCAAAGGACAACAAAAATGAGCATACCACTACTGGGTCTATACCCTGAAGAGATGATGAAAAAGGGTAAAAACATCACTTGTACAAAAAATATTTATAACAGCACTGTTTGTGGTAGCAAAGAATTGGAAATCAAGTGAATGTCCTTCAATTGGGGAATGGCTTAACAAACTGTGGTATATGTATGTCATGGAACACTATTGTTCTATTAGAAACCAGGAGAGTCAGGATTTCAGGGAAGCCTGGAGGGATTTGCATGAGCTGATGCTGAGTGAGATGAGCAGAACCAGAAAAACACAGCAACATGGGGGTGATGTTCAACCTTGAAGGATTAGTTCATTCCATCAGTGCAACAATCAGGAACAATTTGGGGCTATCTGCAAAGGATATCTGTATCCAGATAAAGAGCCGTGGGGTTTGAACAAAGTTCAAGGACTATTCCCTTTAATTTAGAAAAAAACAAGATATCTTGTTGTCTGATCTTGTTATCTCTTAGACTTTTTGTCTCTTCCTTAAGGATATGATTTCTCTCTCATCACACTCAATTTGGATCAATGTACAACATGGAAATAAAGTAAAGACTGACAGATTGCTTTCCATGGGAGGGTGGGGGGAGGGAAGTAAGATTAGGGGAGAAAATTGTAAAACTCAAATAATATCTTTAATTAAAAAAAATTTTGCTGTGTATACTTTTAAAATATATTCAGACCTAGAAGATTTTGGTTCAAATTTTGATTTTGTCACTTATTAACTATATATTATTTTTGTCTGTGAATTTTTATGGGTTTTTATACACCAAAACTTTATTTTGTATGAATATAGGATTGAACTGAAACAGTTTTATATTAAGATAATGAGATGTAGCATGGTTTAGTGGATAGGGCACAAAATATGGAATCTGGAAGACAGGACTCAAGTTCTACCTTAGATATTTACTAGTTGTGGCATCCTGTGCAAGTCAATCTCTCAGTGTTTCATTTTCTTTATCTATAAAATGATGAGGTTTGGTTAAGTGGAATCTAAGGTTTCTTCTAAATCATAGTCATAGTGAGAGCCAGTAGAGCTAATCTTCACTATGTAGCTAACTTATTGTGTGGCCTTGACTAAATCACTCCCCCATTCTGTTTCAGTTGTTAGATGTGTTAGAAAGAGTTTACAGTGTATTATCTTTAAGATCTTTTCCATTCATTCTAAGCTATGAAATTTTAAAATTGTACTTAAAAATTTTAGGACACCCTATGTTCTGACAGAAATCCAGTGATTTCTTATTTGTGATTACTCCCTTTAGTGGTAGAGATGGCAGCCCATCCAAGCATTTTCATCCTACAAAACTTTTGTGGATAGTAGACAATAGGTAGCTATTTATTTCTGGAGAAGGAAGGTAGCAAGCTATAGAAAAAAAAGAGTACTAAGTTTTGGGGTTATGTTATGAAAAAGGAATTGAATTCCAGCTCTGTTCCCTTTATGGCATAGGGTAGGTCTAGATCTCAGATTTATCACCTATAAATTGAGAAGTTTGGGCAAGATGACCTCAAAGATTTTTACACTTTAAAAGTATGAGCTGGTCCCAAGTCACTTAAATTCTTTGGAGTTTTTTCTCACCTGTAGAATGGGAATAAAAACACTTGCCTTCCTTACTTATATTATAAGGTTATTGGGAGGATAAAATGAGAGAATATATCACAGAATAGGAGACTCAAAAAAATTTGAAAATTTTAAGAAATTTCATTAGCTGTATAGCCCAACCTACACTTGAAAAAAAGAATTCTCAGTATAATTTTGCAAGTGATCATGTAATCTTTGCTTTATGACCTTTCAGAATGGGCAAACCCATGTCATATTTCCCATGGTAGGCCATTCATTTATGGATAACTTTGCATAAGTTTTTACAGACATAAAGTCTAATTATGCCTCATTGCAACTGCCATCCAATACTTCTACTTAAAAAAATTGAAAATAGAAGTTCATAGAGTTTGTAAATAAGATCTTTTCCTAGTTCTCATATGAGATCAAATACAAGAAGTCTTATATGAGATAACCCTTATATGAGAACTCTTGTGTAGTCTCTGTTTTCTCTTTTTTCATAAAAAAAAATCTCCCGTTCTTATAACTGATGCTCATATAGTACAGAGAAAAGATCTTTAGTCATCCTGGTTCCCTCTTCAGGATTCTGCCTAGATTATTTGTCCTTCCTAAAATGTGGTGCCCAAAATAAAGCACAATATTCCAGATGTCAGCAAGCTGGGACAAAGATGTGAAAGACCTTTAAGCAATATGCAAGTAAATAATTGTATAATCAACCACCTCAGCATCATTAATTGTAATGTCATCAGAAATAAAAATGGACATTGAACTTAGGAATTGGATGTTCCATCTAGTTATTGATTTAAAAAAAAATCAAAGCTTTCATTTTGGGAAGTAAAGAATCAAGTCCCCCTCCATTGCCTGAGCTATCATTCCAGTCCATTGCTTCCCCTTAGCGATGTTAGCCTCTCATAATGTAAAACATTTCTTCATTTCCAACAGATAATACTTTCAGTGAAAAGGTAATTTTTGAAGTCTATTACTCGCATTCTTAGTGAGGAATACAATGTAGCATTTTGTTCTAATATGCCATTGAAATTGTTTGAGTAGCTACACCATGGAATCAAATACAAAATGTCAAAATGGTTTCCATTAACTATGCACATTTGCTCTGCTTCAGTTAATGGCCATGTTTTTGTTCTCTCCCTTCATCTTTGCATCTATAAGATGAAATGATTCAGTTGATGTAACTGAAAAGTGCATTGAAAAGGTAGAGCAAATTACAAAAGCATCAAACCACAATTCCACCCACGTACTTTATTTTATAATGAAGTTTAATAATGACAGAAATTGTCGTTAGATTTAAACATCCGTCATTTCAGCAATTGTAGTTAATGTGAATATTTCCTATGGAGTAATGTTTTATGAAAACACGGGAAGAATTGTACATTATGTTAGGCTGAAATGTCATAATGAAATCTTAACTAGATGATATTATGGAAACATATATTATATTAAAAGAAATTTACTTCAACTTCAGGGGAAAGAATAAGAATCATATCTCCTTCAACATCCTCCTCCAACCAGGATCATTTTTCCTTGAAGAAACTGTCCTTTTTCCTCTCTCTTTGTAAAATTCAGATAAATAACAAGACACAGTTATTCTTCTCTTCCATAGGAACTGTATTGTAGTATCTCAGGGTACTCTTATGGCATCCAAACATGTTCTTGGGGATAAAACTATGGCAACAGCTACTGAAGAAATATTACAACTATTGCTTTTTTCTATAAATTATCAGCAGAAAGATGTTTGTGTTAGTTTGGAATCTATGGTCTACAGTTGCCTCTTAAGCTTCGTAGAAGTCGGGGAGCGGAGGGGAAGATTCCTCATACCTAAACCATTACACCTAAGAGAAAATTGTTATGGAACAGCACATAAGTGGATCCATACATAGTTCAGGCTTTCAGTAGGTCCCAGTTTTACAGAAGAAAAAGGGTTTAGAAATCATCTAGATGAATTATTTTATAGCTCAGGAAAATGAGTCCCAGAGAGCTGAGGCTACCCACCTGAGGTTCCACAATTAATAAATAAATACAAGAGTAAAGATTTGAATTCAGTTCTTCTCATTCCAAATCTATGGTTCTTTACATTACATTTCCCCCGAGCATTCGGCAGTACGGTTTTTCCCCACCTTTTTTTAAAAAACAAATTGATGAGATAGCTCCCAACTGATTAGTGCAAGCTGGGGATTGAAATATTAATGAAGCAAAGCATTCCCCCCACACCTTTCACTTATTTTGCTCTCCACTCCACTCACTAGGTTTTCTCTCTACCCATATAAGGAAGGCTTAAAAAAACACCACCACCACCATAACTGATGAAGAACATGTAGGAATTTTACACTAATTAATGAGGGCATATAGAAAGAAAAAGGAAATGAACCTTTATTGCCCTGGCGCTATATAAAATACAGCTTGGATCTCCATGTATTTTAATTCTACAGCAGTCCATAACAATGTAAAGCCTATACAAGGTGAAAGGAACTTTTCTAAAAGGAGGTAAATGCCCTTTGTGTGTTTTTTAATTATCTTAGAATCACCTAAAGTTTAATGCTATGAAAACTCTCATTTAGATTTCACTATGTGTGTGTGTGTATATATATATATATATATATATGTGTGTGTGTGTGTGTGTGTGTGTGTGTGTACATATTTATGTATGCATGCATGTATGTATGCATATGTATATATATTTATATTGAAATATTTAAATATATATATATATATATATATATATATATATATATATATATATATATATATCTCCCTTCCTGAATTTTAAGATTTTCAAAGACTACTACAACAAGCTTTGGAACAAGCTTTCAAACTTGTGCTATAAACTGTTTTTTAAAAAAAGAGCACAATTTTAACTTTCACCATGAGATGGCAGTAAAATGCTTTTCCCTTTTACAGATGACAAAAATAATGGGTTCATGTGACTTCAGACAGATACTATTAGTTTTATTTTCTAAAACAGATCTGACTCAGAAGATAGTGGATAATAGACCTAGAGATGGAAGGAACATCAGAGGTTATTTAGCCTAATTTCTTTCATTTAAAGATGAAGAAATTAAGGTCCATATGTGACTTGCCCAAGGTGGTACATAGCAAGTAAATATAGCATTGAGAACTTAAGTCTTCTGATTGCCTATCTCAATTGTTCCTAAATAATACTTAAGAAACTCTTGTATTTAGATAATTATGGTGAAGAGAATAGGGAGATTACATTGAAGTCTGGAAAACAGATTCAATTCTTTTCTGTAACACATACTGGCTATGTGATCTTGGCCATGTCATTTACTGTCCAAAAGACCTAAGCAACTCACTAAGACTAAATTGTAGAGAAGATGTGGACCTGAATATATCTATTTACTTATTTATAGCTATATAGATATATGTTTATTAGGATAGGATAGGATAAGATAGAATAGGATTTGATAGAATAAGCTACACTTATGGTTTTTCAACTTGGCTAAGAGAATAAAAACAAGAAAAATCTCATATTCCTTTCTTCTCCACTGGAAATACCAAAATCAGTCACTATTTTTATTCCAAGTAATTATGTCATTTTAGATCTTGAAGAGACCCCTAAGATCAACTAATCTAATCCTTTAGCTTTACAAATGAGAAAACTGAGACTTAGAAAAGAGAAATGATTTGTTCAAGTTCAAATTTCAGTTAACATCAGAGCTAGGACCAGAGATGCTCTCTTGACTTCTAGATGAGCATTTTCTCTATACCACATTGCTCATAAGCTTCAAAAATAGGTAAAATCAGAATCTTCACTCTCTCCTGAAACTTTCTCTATTGCATATTTACATACATTTTCATTTTAAGATAATATTCATTCTTATTATGACATAGAAATCACTGTTGGCTCATAAAGTTGATTCAATAATGAGTACATTTTCATTTCTAATCAGATAATCTCCATCCTAAGAAGTTGCCATAATCAACTAATGCTTCTGTAGTCAGACTGGCATCTGCCAATGGCTGAACTTAGGAACTATAAACATCAGCTATTCCAAATCTACATCCTCACATCAAATGAAAATTAAATAGCAAAGTCCCAAATCCTCTGAGGCAGCCTATTATACTCTTTTTGTATGGAAATTTGATCATCTCAGTAGCGATAACTGAACAGGCTGGTGTTTTTTCCTGACCTTTTGAGTGAACTAGAGGTAAAAGAAGGGGGAAATGCATTTGTCTTGACTCTACAATATGAGTTTAGGGTTTTGATTGGACATTAAGATGACAAAGATACATTGCTGAAACCAAGCTGAATGCACCTGCTATGAAATGAAAAGTGGCCTAATGTTTCTCTACTAAAGCTTAACAGCCTATGTTGGCCACATCCAATATACATGATTCAATTGCTATAAGATTGCTATAAGTAATATTTACTGTTGTTTTCATGGCAAAATCTCACCTATTTCATTGTTTTGCCTAAGATATTTCATTAAATCTTGGTAAAGAAATACTAGAACAAAAGACAATTATCTTTCATGAGAAAACAGATCATTCATATTTAAGCTAGGTATATTCCATTGAATCTCCTTTGATTCCTTTGAATCCTTTGAATATTCCATTGAATAGTTTACTAGGAAAATTGAGTATGAGACATTATAAACACATAGAATTAAAAAAAAATATCTGGCCAATTTCTGCCATCCAAGGTCATCTCAAGAATATGATTCAGTAAGTTATAAGACAGATTGATTTTGCCTCTTGCTTTCTTGGGTCTTGTGCTTCTTTGCATGTCCTATAGGGCAATTACATTTGAATGTCCTCCTATCACAATAAATTCATTTTTTTCAAAACTGAACTTGTCATTTTCTTAAGATTTCTGTAATAATTTCATATATGGTAAGATAATTCTCTCATCTCTTTCATCAATCCATAGGAAACAGTGCTACAAAACTGATTTTCTAAGATATGATTTTTAGTGTAACTCCCTTAGTCAAAAATCTTTAATCACCTTCCTATAGTACTTTAAAGTTGAATAGGACTTTCCTAATAATTACAATATTGTGATTCAAATTTCACAGAGAAGGAAACTGAAGCTTAGAAAATTGAAGTCACTGGCCCCCAATCACAACAATAGAACATGCCCTAACATGTTAAATTTGAAATCAAACTTCCTAATTCTTATCCCGCTCTCTTTTCATTAGTCCTCTCCCCATACTCCCAAAAATCTTTCCATAATTTGATCCCATCTTTCTTCTCTCATTTACATAGGTACTTTGTTACAATCAGGTTGGTCTTCAGACTGTTTCACATATCTTCCATATCCTGGTAAATTCTGTCTTCTCTGTAATGAACTTTCCCCTCTTTTACACCTTCCCAAACTAAGGCAACAAAATATAATTAAAAGAGAATAATATCAATAATTATCTCAATAATATTCTCAATGATTTTATGCTAAACTTATGAATCTTTTCTTTAAAAATTTTTAACAGCTTAAAAACCAATGATTTAAACTTTTTTTTCCCACTACTCCACATTTCATGCTCTTTTCTCTTCTAAGAAATTTAAGGTTCTCCATTTCATCCTTCAATTCTTTCATCCATTCATCCATCTATACAATCATATATCAACTCATCCAATGAACATCTGTCAAGTGTCAGAATGCAGATTTGAACTCAGGTCCTCTTGAGACTAGGACTGGTGTTTTATTCCCTGCATCACCTAGTTGGTTTTTTAATGTGTATCCTTCCTTTATGATCTTCTTCAAGAATGAAGGAAGGGGGGCGGCTAGGTGGCACAGTGGATAGAGCACTGGCCCTGGAGTCAGGAGTACCTGAGTTCAAATCCAGCCTCAGACACTTAATAATTACCTAGCTGTGTGGTCTTGGGCAAATCACTTAACCCCATTTGCCTTGCAAAAAAAAAAAAAAAAAAACCTAAAAAAGTGAAGGAAGGACAAACATTAAACAACTAGGTGACACAGTAGATAAAGCACCAGTCCTACCTAAGATCAAATCCAGCCTCCGGCAGTTGATACTTACTAGCTTGCATGATTTTGCGCAAGTCACTTTACCCTGATTGCCTTGAATCTACGTACATCCCCAATCATCCTGATTCATATCTGATCACTGGACCCAGATGGCTCTGGAGGAGAAAATGAGGCTGGTAACCTAGTATAGCATCCCCTCCCTAAAATCCAATTCATGTACTTGTCATGGCATCACCTCCCCTGATGTAGTGGTCTTCTTTGAGAATGAAGGAGAAAAAAAAAAAACATTGTTATATCAAGATCTACCATGCACCAGGTACCTTATTTGATAATGAGGATTCAAAAGCAAAGGCTAAAAGAATATTTTCTCTCAAGAGGCAAACTGGAGAAAGTAAAAAGCAAAATTGATTCTTTCCAATAAATGAATAATGCTTTTGAAATGACTTTAGATAGCAAACACTGGTCAAATATCCTTTTAAGTACTATTAGTTAGATGTTTCTTTTGTCTCACAATATGTCTAATATCTAATATTCAATTTGTCTAATATTTCAGTAGATATTATTCAAAGGGATATCTGGTATTCAATGAAATATTACTGACAAATATGAATGGCAAGATTCCTTATGGAATGTAAGGCACTTCTTTGAAGGAAAACAGTAAGGACACACAAAATTAAATACAAAATATATGGAAGGTAAATACCTTCCATACCTATGGAAGTGTAATTTCTGGGGAAAGGGAAGCAAGAACTAGTAACTGAGGTGATCAGAATGACTCATTTGAGTTGAACTTTGAAGAAATTTATTGATTTTAGGACAAAGTGATAAGGATAGACTTTGCTTCTTTTGTATTTTCCATAATACCCAATACAGGGCTTTTGAATTAAGTTGTTGGGGTTTTAACTCAGTTGTTACAGAGGTATAGAGCTAAAAAGAGACCATAAGACTCATCTAACCCAAACTACTCATTTTACAGATGAGAAGACTGAAGTCAACAGAAGTAAAGTGATTTTCTCTAAAAAAAAAAATCACACAAGTAATAGAACATGCATTCAAACCAAATGTCATTTCTTTCTAAATATTCAATGTTATTTCCATGGCATTATTTGAGATAAAATGTCTCTCCCAACCATCTTTACTCAGCACCAGAATCCCTGTTTGGGGTGCTCTTTGGAAAACTCCTTTTAAGTATTTCTAACATAAGACACCAAGCTATTGAAAAATATGCCTTGACAAATCTGTAACAACACAGCTAGGATAGATAGAAAAATACATATGGAGCTGTTTCCCAGGGGACAAAAATTCCTCCTGCAGATTACCTGGATACCATGACTGATAACTTGGTAATTTTTCCTTGGTTTCCAGGACCACCAGAGCTTATTCCCTGGACAGCTGGACTAAACTCACAATCAGTAAGCAATGTTAACAATATTCCTGCTATTAGAACATATCAGGACACTCAATTAAAGAAAGAGTCATAATGTTCCTTCTCAAGGTTTCTATTGTTCGTCACATAAAATATTACCGTAGTAATCAGACCAAAATTTTAATCATATGTTAGAACCAAAAATACATTTTTAATCTAAATTTTTTTCTGTCATTGTAGTATACACATATACACATGCTGTATACTTTTTTTTTGTAATACAGATTTGTGAAATGATGAAAACCCTGCTATCATTTATGGTTTCCCTTCAGAACGGACACTTATTTATAAATGAATGGCTCTGTAATAACCCAGTGGCACCTTCATAAATCTCCCCAATGTATGGCAGGCTGTAACACATCTGATGAGAAATGTGTTTACTCTTTCAGGATTAAAAATAGAAAAACACAATAGAACAAGTTCATTGGCAGGTTCAGGTGGCCACTTAGTTTATAATAGAATCAGGAAATGAAAGTGCCCCATGGCACAGTTAAAAAAACACACTAGAACCCATTTTTAGTAAAGATGACCAAAGCATCTTAAGGGTTTCCTCAGTTATTGGTACTAAAAAAAAAAAATTAACTATCTCTCCTTTACTCCAGCTAAATATTTCTTCAAATCTCCAGGTTGTTATTTTCTTCATTAGCAACATTTCCCCTGCTGTTTAACAGAATATGGGAGGAACTTGGAAAATGTCAGAGGCGCTCAAGTTGAATCAGCCAGGGGAAGTGATAACAAGACTCATAATCAAGTACAACAACAATAGTGGCACATTTCAAGCTGAGAAATAATAGATCAATACAGAAAGCCCTTTCCCATAGGACAATACTGCTGTTTGTTCTTATTTTGTGATTTGTTTCTACTCATCCAATCACGAGCACAATGCATTTGAGTGTTAACCTTCAATTTGTAAATGATCATTTGTCCTTTAATCCTCAGAACACCCGAAAAAAAGTAAAGAAGGATGCTATTTGGGAAGAAAAGCTGAGGTTTTAGGAACAAAGAAAAGCATCAGACAAAATGTTTTAAGAAAAGAATTGGTGATCTTACAAGCTCCTGATTAGATTATGAAAATCTCCTTCTCAAAAAGTAAATCAGCTCTAATGAGGCAGTTAGGGCCATGTGGAATAATGCAGTAACTGGTTCAATAGAAAAATGAGGAGCATCCCCAGCTTCAATTTATTCTAGCATTAGGAAAAGTTAAGCCAAACTAAAAATTACCATATAGATTTATTGGGAAAATTGTCTTTCTAACCTGAAGCCATGGGTATTTTTTTTTACTCTTAATTTTGAGATTTGTGAGTCTTAGCCTCGCCTCTGAGTTGACTAACCTACAGTTTTTAACAAATTAATGCCCTATCTGGTTTCACTGGTCAATATTAAAACATGCCTCATTCTGTTTCTGTTTTACACAGATTCATTATACTGGTCCCGATTATAAGATACATACTACATTCCTGATTGCTAATTGTTAAGACACAATTCCCATCACTCTAAAAATTTTGGTTTGGTAAACACTGAGGAATTAAATGAATGCTAATTGTTATTTTTCTATAAGTAAATCATACCACAAATCCAAAATACAAAATATATTTCCAAAAACCAGCAAGAAGTAAATATTCATTTCTTATGTGATTGAAATAAATTGGCAAAGAGGAATTTTCTAATGGTGGAGAATTTCCTTATTTGAAGAAAAAATCCTTGAGCCTCCCATTCCCTCTAATAGAGACATGTTTCTAGTGTGAAGTGGCTAGGGTTTCATTCCAGGGGATCAAATTCAGAAGCAGTTGACTGTATTTGAGCAATTTAGAAACAATGAATGAATCAGTCAACAAGCCTTAGAACAAGTCTAAGACAGTGTTAAACCTTGAGATTCAATGAAAGGCAAAAGCAATCCCTGTCTAAGGTGCTTACATTCTAATGGAAAATGTAATATACATATAAATAGTTACAAACATAAAAGATTTACACAGAAAAGGCAGTGCAAGGCTAGGAAGAACTTTTGGTTCAAATAGTAAGCTACCAGATAAGTCTTTCCACACTCACCTAACCATGGCTTCTCTAAAAGTGACATTTATGAAGGTTTTTCAAGGTCTTGATCTTCTCCACCAAGGGACAGAGTCCACCCCAGTCCCTCAACTGCAGCTATCATTCCTTTTGTCTGGGTTTTCAGAAATGTCAACCTATAGCTCCACATTCTAGTTATAATTAGCCATTTCTTTCTTCATTTGAAAATAATCCATTTTTAAAGAAATATTCTTGAGTTGGATTTTCTTAATTAGTTACAAAACTTGAGACTGGTAATCAACTGGTATAGACAGAAAGGGCATTCAAGTATGTAAATTGTTAGATAGGGATAATGATCATCTATTGTCACAAGTCAGCCATAGGAAGTGAATTAGTGATGAACATTAGAAAAATTGAATCTCTTGGTGTAGTAAAAAAAAAAAAATTACCAAATGATGAAAACTACATCACATCATTTACTAACTCATTAATAACCCTTCCTTTATGGGACAATATCTCAAGAATTATAAGCATTTTTATAGAATTGCACTGAAAGACTTCTCTAAAATGTCTAGCATTTTATGACATATGTGAAATAAGGGCAGTTCACTGAGTTATTTATTGTTCTATCTCTGCTTGGATCTGAAAGATCCTATCCCTAAGGTTTGAAGACATCACCTCAATTTTTACAGGTTAATATTTATATCACATTGAAAATCTGTACATTATTGTTGATTGATTATTTGTTCATGATTCACCACCAGATTTTACTAGGGTAAGGAATGAGGGAGAATTTCTCTTTTAAAAAAATGAAGAAAAGGGGTGGCTAGGTGGCTCAGTGGATAAAGCACTGGCCCTGGAGTCAGGAGTACCTGGGTTCAAATCCATTCTCAGACACTTAATAATTACCTAGCTGTGTGGCCTTGGGCAAGCCACTTAACCCAATTTGCCTTGCAAAAACCTAAAAAAAAAAAAATGAAGAAAAATAGATAGCTATAAAAAAAGATTTAATTTCTTCCTTTGTCCCATGAGAATTAACTTTTCAGACTAAGTAAATATATTATTAAAAGAAATTGTCAGGGAAACTTACTCAGAAATTTTCTGCTAAGGATATAGCATGTGCTTCTGCTGTCATTAGACATTGTAAATGAGATGATCAGAAGTTTATATTGGTCTCTGTGGACCAAGAACCTCACCCTCATATATTCACTTATATTCTGCCTCAGTAGATTCAAGTATAGAACAGGTCACCATCATAAACATTTGTGTTTCCTGCTTGTTCACCCTACAGACAGTGTTATGCAAAGTCCCTTGGTTCAGCTTGTCTCCAATAACCCAGAAATGTGTCTTGGCCTTCTATTGTGGGTGGTACTGGACAGTAGGCTGGGCTCTTTTATCAAGTTAGGTACTTGTCTCTGATATAGTTTATTTAATTTTACCAAGAGTCTAATGGCACTGAGGGAAGACCAAAATTCCTTTGTAATACTCTACCACAACATGGATTTTGTTTTATGTCTCCTTTTAAAGAAGGCCCTTCTAAATACTGACAGCACATGAAAGGGAACTATTAAAGGTAACCACAGGGTGTCTGTGATGGTAAGGATTGATTAGCTCTGACAGTTTCCAACTTTTAAATTCATGGAAAAAACAAATCACAAATATTTCTGTCAGTCTAACATACATATACATTTTAGGCCGCATTGTACCTTGTCCATCTCTATCTCTTCCCCTCCCCCAATTCTCTCCACTTTGCCCATCTGTTCTAAACTGGCCTTCTGTTGGAAGCTTTGGAAGCTTTCTTATGTCATTTATAGCAAGAGGGTCTCAGTTATGTCAGCATTTTCTTATTTGAATTTCAGCCTCCTAATTGGAATGTACTGCATGAATTTATAATGCTGCTTTGCCCTGAATTATGAATAATATTCAGAGAGATCTTTGGGGACAGGGATACTCTGGGAAAAGCTTGGGTGCTTTCAAGTCCCTAAATTTCTGGGAGGTCCTCCAAAAAATGATGAAACTAATGTGAACCTTACACTTAGTTCAGGTTTCATTCTCTGACCTTGCCCCACAGAACCCATGAATAGAACAATTGTCCTTGAAGGGCAGAAGCTCAATAACTGGACATTTTCTGGGTCCCTGGTTTTGGACAATGAGATATCAACTCCAATCAGTGTGCATAATGCCCCAGTGGCTGCCAGGAATGGCTGCAATATTGAAGCTTTTCAGTGTCAATCACATCATTCCTCAATCAGAGTTCAATAAAATGATATTGTAGTTAACAAGTTTGATAACATAGTTACTTTAAAAAATGGAACTTATCAGAAAGAAGCCTGTTTATGCATGCCACAGCAACATTTAATTGTCAATAAATAAACAAAGATTTGCTTCACCTATTGTCATGTATATCAAGCAAGTCATTAATCTAAACTAATGAAGCTTAAGATATATGACAGACAGTTTTTATGGAGCTCCTTCTTAATGATATGTTTGCTTTTCATTACAATGCCAAGAGAGCCCATTATTAAGAAAGCAACACATCATAGCCCAGAAGCATTGAAATCCTCTCCTCCACTCTTTGTTCTGGGTTCACAATAAGCAGCACTTACACTTACATATTCATGTTCTCTCTCAGATGAAAAGCATTAGTTTGAAGTGAATGGGAAGGGGGTGAGGAGGAGAAGGATGCATCTATAATCCAAATCTGCTTTTGTTGTTTTTTTTTTAATTCAGACCTTTGAACTCACCTAGAATGAAGAAGGATATTAATCCAATCTAGTTTAGGTGAATATCCAAAATGTCTCTTATGAACATATTATTATCATGCTTCAGAACTGGGAATATATTAGATAACAAGTTGATGACAAAGAGGTTTTTTTTAAAAATGATTATTAATACAGTAGTTAAAAAGCTCCCTATGAGAAAATTCTTCAATTAATTCAGATCTACCACTATTCTGAAATGTTTTAGAATTATCTTGGACATTGAGAGATAAAGTGACTTGCCCAGGATTGTAATCAAGTCAAAACTTGAAACTTCCTAATTCCTAAATTGACTTTATAGCTCTCTCTGGTCAAAAAAAACAATTGCTGATCATCAAATCCAAAGTTTACAATTACTTACATTCTTCAAAATCTACAGTAGCCTAATATAATCCCAGGATTTCTTAAAGATGTATGAACCATAAATATATTGTTATTCTGCTTTTTATCAGTGTGACAAAATTTTTGATAATATTTTTGATATTTCAATAGATGAATTCTTTTTTTCATTTTTAACATTTTATTTGTTTTCCAATTATAAACAATAGTAATATGCACCCATCATTTTTTGCAAGGCTCTGAATTCTACAATTTCCCTCCCCCTTCCCTCAACTCCCCCAGAAGGCATCTGATAGTCTCTACATTGTTTCCATGCCATACATTGATGTAAATAGAATGTGTTATAAGAGTAAACATAAGAATAGACACACTCCCCCCCCCCCCAAGAAGATGAGAAACCTCAAGAATAGAGAGAAAAAATAATTGTACTTCAGTCTGTGTTCGGATTTCAATGGCTCTGTGTCTGGGGCGAGTTGCTTTCTTTATCATAAGTCCACCACAGTAGTTGCTTCACTATTTTTCCCACAGTTGCTATTACTTACTAGCTGTACCCCCACTCTATTCCTCCCCACTCTCATTTATTCTCTTCTCTCTCTCCTTTCATCCTGGCTCTGTCCAAAAGTGTTGAATCTTCCCTTTCTTCTATCACCTATTCCCCTCATTCCCTCCCCCCATCCCCCCTTATCCTGTCCCTTTCTTCTCATTTTTCTCTAGGGTAAGACAGATTTCCTCACCCTATTAAGTGTGTATGTTATTTCCTCTCTGACCCATTTCTGAGGAGAATGAAGGCTCACTCATCTCCCCTTGCCTTCCCCCCTTTCCACTTCATTGAAAAAGCTTTTTCTTGACTCTTATGTGAAATTTCTTAGCTTCTTCTTCATCTCCTTTTCCTTCCAGTACTTTCCTTTATCACCCATTGACTCCATCTTTTTACAATACTATACCATTATATTCCTCTCTTTCCTATGTCCTGTCTATATATGCTCCTTCTAACAGCTCTTATAAATGAGAAAGTTCATATATGAGTTATCACTATGAATTCTTAAGTTCCTTGAAGTAGGCATTGCCTTCCACAATGAAAGTTGCTGATCAATTTTTCAAAAATTAAATTCTTGAAATTTCTTAACTTGTGGAATATATCAAGTCCTTTTTCAGTTGGTCTGGTGACTTTGGATATTTTCATATATAACAGTGAGTCTTATTGAATCACTGAATTCTTTTCCCATAATAATCCATCTTTCACACAATTGCCAATGTGGTTTTCATAAAATCTAAGTCTGACCATATCACACACACACACACACACACACACCACACTCCAAGAAAACTCCAATGACTACCTATTACTTTTAGGATCAAATATAAACTCAGTTTGGCATTTAAAGAACTTTGCAACTTGTCCAATCCTATATTTTGGTTTCTTAACACATTCCTTCCTTTCACAAACACTTATCATTCAGTCATACTAGCAGGAATGTACTGAAGGCAGCTCATACAAGCTCTACAATTTGTTCAATAATAAGTATTTTGTCTCAGAAATAGGCTAAATACTGTAAATCATGGCTTGACATTATTTTATGGATTTCTCTACTTAATAAAGTTATGAAGGAAATTTTAATAATGCAGATTAATATTAAAAGTATGTGAGATACTCTTTAAAAATTTTTTCTTATAAATTCTCTAGCACACTTCTGATAGCTGGTCTATTTGTTACCTTTTACACACAACTCTTTATCTTCTTTCTCCTTCCTTTTGCAAAGTCTTTTCCCCCTTTGCTTCAATAATCTTTTCTCTTAATTTTTACAAGAGACCTTTCCCACTGCCCCCAACTGCTAGTATTTTCCCCTCTAATTACTTACCATTTACTCTGATATTATATGTACTGATTTATTTATGTGCTTTTTTTTTCTCATTAGAATGTAAACTCTTGAAGGCAGGAGCTCTTATTTTTTTTCTTTCTCTAGTACTTTACCCCCCTGCCCCCCAGTGCATGGAAAAAACAAATACTTAAGAAATATTTATTGATTAAATTTAAAAATGAAAATATTATTTTTATCACCCAAGATGATTAAGGAACATGAATTATAACAAAAAAATTTTAATACCAAGTGACTAATAGAGTTTAATTGAGATACAGAATGAAATAGAACACATTAAAAAATTTTTTTAAGATTTTATTTTGAGTTTTACAATTTCCCCCCTATTTTTAACACATTAAATTCTTAATGTGAGTCAAGCAGTATGCTAAGCACTATGGATAAAAATTGAAAAGTAAGACAGTGCCTGCTCTCAAAGACCTCATATTGTAATAGGGGTATCTAAGAAATATAGTTTAGTCCAATTGTAGGATAGACAGAAAACTCTAGTGGTCCTTAGGCCCTCAGTTATTATCTAGTTGCTTTACTTTGAGAAGTCTCTGACCTCTCCAAATTGGTCTGTTAGGCTAATAACTGAGAAAAATGTAATCATCCTGCCAGCTCTAATCAGAATTGGTTCTCTATTCCTATCCTCTAACACTATCATCACTATCCTCTGCCCCTCTGATTGCTTGCAATATTTCTCCCCTCACCTGGGAGATCTGGAATTTGATGATATTTCTGGGAGTTTTCATTTTGGACCTCTTTCAGGAGGTGATTGGTAGAATTTTTCAATTTCTAATATCAGTGCAGATTTCCTTAATAGTTCCTTGAAATATGATGTTTAGGCTCTTTTTTTTTTGACCATGGCTTTCAAGTAGTTCAGTATGTCTTAAATTATCTTTCCTCAATTTATTTTCCAAAGAGGAAATATCACATTTTCTTCTATTTTTATTCCTTTTATTTTATTTATTGCTTTTGTTGATCTATGGAGACATTAATTTCCACTTGCCCAATTCTAATTTTTAAAGAATTAATTTCTTGAGTGAGTTTTTGTACATTCTTTTCTATTTGACCAATTCTGCTTTTTTAAGGAATTCTCAGTGATTATTTTGTATATCTTTTCTTTCACTTGGCCAATTCTGACTTTTAAGGAGTCTTTCCTTCTCTGAATTTCTGTGCCTTTTCTAACATTTAATCTATTCTGTTATTTTCTTCAGTACTATTATACCTCTTTTCCCAAGTTATTTACTGCTTTTCATAATTTTCTTTTATTACTCCCACTTCTTTTCCCAATTTTTCTCAATCCATTTTATGTGCTTTTACAAATCCTTTCTTGAGAACTCTCCCAGGAATTCTTTTTTTTTTCACTTGAAACCAATCCACATTTGTTTTTGAGACTTTGTATTTAGCAGTTTTGACTTTGCTGACTTCTTCTGAGTTTGTGTTTTGATCATCCCTGTCATTATAGTACATAGTATATAATGCATAGTGCATCACAGGGCAGGTAGATGGTACAGTGGATAGAGCATTGGCTTTGGAGTCAGGAGGACAGGAGTTCAAATCTGACCTCCGACACTTGACACTTACTGTGTTATCTTGGGCAGGTCACTAACCCTGATTTCCTTGAAGCCTTGGGCCATCACCAGTCATCCTGATTCCTATCTGGCCACTGGGCCAGATGGTTCTGGAGGAGAAAGTGGGACTGGTGTCTATCCCAGCACCCCCTTACTCAAATCCAGTTCTTATGCTTGTCATGGTCTCACCTCCCTGATTTCATGGTCTTCTTTGAAAATGAAGGACAAACATCATCATAGTACATTTGTATGATCAGATTCTATTGTTGTTCTTGTTTGCTTATTTTCCAGTCTATTTCTTGACTTTAAAGTTTATGTTAAAACTAAACTGTTCCAGGGTGGATGGGGCAGTGCCTCAAGCTTCAGGTCTTTTGTGCAACTCTTTTATAGAACTGGTTTGGGGGGGCAGGCAGGGGGGGGATTTGTAATTTTTCAGTTCTTAAAAAAAGATAGTATGATCTTTTTTTTGGACTTGCCTAAGGTCACACAGGTAATTATTGAGTGTCTGAGACTGGATTTGAACTCAGTTCCTCCAGACTCCAGGGCTGGTTCTCTAGCCACTGTGAACTAGCTGCCCCAGGTGGTATGATTTTATTGATGCAGATAAAACTGGGCATGGGAGTGATGAGATCAGTTGGAAACAAACTTTGCAAATCTTTTGTTTGCATTGTAAAGGGAATCTTCCTTTATCATCTAATTTAAGGCCACACCCAAGGTTCAACCTGATTTGGATTACCTTGTTTTTTGGTGGGGCAGCCAGGGACCACAATGTCCTGCAAGACCACCCAAAAGAGACCCCCTCCCCAATGAGGGACTTTGGTCATTCCCAGGTCACGACCCCC
The DNA here is from genome assembly GCF_037893015.1 of Macrotis lagotis. NCBI lineage: Eukaryota > Metazoa > Chordata > Mammalia > Peramelemorphia > Peramelidae > Macrotis > Macrotis lagotis. The sequence continues at coordinate 419,276,652 of NC_133666.1, read as the reverse complement.
TCCCATGGACTCTGGGCGAGAATTTAAGGAGATGTGAGGGTGAGGCTAGTCCCTTTTACCTTTCAGTCTCCAGCTGGCCTGGCCAATTCAATCAGCAACCCACATGGTCTTCTCTTTAACTCTTTTTAACTTTCCTATTACTTTCTTAATATTGCTGCAACTTCCTTTAATAAATCTCTATTTTTCTTTCCAAAAACTTGCATTCCCAAATCTGAGTCATGATTCATCACAAGGCAGAACCAAAATCAAGAAACAAATCATCAAGGACATTATAAGTCACATGTTTCCTGGTTTGTGCTTTGGTCGTTGACCTCCAACCACTCTTTTCTTCACTGGGACTGTGATCAGGGTCCCCACATACCTGTGGTAGCAAACTCTGGTGTGCTCCTCCTCACCATGGGACTAAAATCCAAGATTACAATGCAGATTCACATAAGCACAATGTGCAGAGCCCTTCACCCAGTGCCAGTAATTGGATCCCTGTGATTTCCTTCTGACTAGTGCTCAGAACCCCTTATCATTAGTGGCCTGAGAGGTAAAGTTGCTGCTAGTGATTACCCCAAAGACCTGCTGCTAGTATGCTAAGGTGCAGCTACTGCTGTCTTGTTAGGGCATTGACTGGATCGCACTATACTCTCACCAAAAGTGACAGACCTTTCCTGATGGACTTCAAAGTTTTCTTGGAATATAAAATTGTTTCACCGTTCTTTTTTGAGTTCTGAAGCTTCATAATTCATTTTGAGTCATTATTTAAAGATATTTGGAGGAGAATTTGAGAGGGCGCAATTCAGTTCTTGCTTTTCCTCTGCCATCTAGGCTTTACCTTCCTAATAATCAATCAAGCAGAGCCAGAGTGATCTGGGACCTATAAACTCCACAAAATCTTAATAGGCCTTTGGACAGCCCACTTGGCCATTGTTTGGACCCTGATTGGTTCAGAGTAAATTCAAATAATAATTGTTTCTGCTTTGGCTAGAAACCCTGAGGGTCTTCCCCTCCTAAGTGGATTTTTTTTCTTTAACTATGCTTAAGAGGCTCCTTGCTTCTTTGCTTTCTCACCAGCCTTAATCACTGAGAGACCCTAAGGGTCATACCCTCCCAACAATTTTTTTTCTCTTATTTTCTTTTGGAAGCTGTCATTCTTGAACTCTTTACCTCATCTCTCTCTTACCTACCCTTAATAACTAAATAGGCTTTGCCTGAGTCAAACTGACCTGGGAGAGACCTAGCTTTACAAAGTCCAGGCCTCTCCATTTGTCTTAATCCATTTCTGTCCACTGGACCCAGATGACTGCAGAGAAGAAAGTGAGGTTGGTGATTTTGAACAGCACCCCCACACTAAATGCAATTCACTTACATGTCTTGGCATCACCTCGCCTCGCTAATGTCATGGTCTTTATTTATTTATTTGTTTGTTTGTTTGTTTATTTATTTATTTATTTTCATCAATCTGTACCTGTATATTTTGAAGTTACAAAAATTCCTTTCACCATTCCTTCCCACGATGTCGTGGTCTTCTTTAAAAATGAAAGACAAATGAAAACAGTGACAACTACAACAACCTTCCTATTGTCAAATATTTTTTTTAAATACCAATATGAAAACATTTTGCAGCTTAAAGACCAACATCAGCTTCTGAGGACAAAGTGGTAGAGAAATTTCATGAAGAACTTCATGAGACTATCTGAATCAAATTAATATATATGCCAATACTTGGAGTCTTCAGTGCAAAGGTGAGAAAATGTGAGGATTATGAGAAACATATGGGGAAAGTATGGTTTAAGAGAAAGAAAGAAAAGAGGCCAAAGATTTGTAGATTATGCAGAAGTATGTAAACACTTCAAAAAATGTGCTAGTCACTGGTCCTATAGAACAACAAATAATATTACAAAGAATGAAAGTGGCTACAAATTAACAAACAGAAAGAGATTTATTATAAAAGTATGAATAATACTTAACATTATTCATAACTAATCCATTGGTTATCAATGTTTGGATCAGAATTTATAATAAATAAGAATACAAATGAGAAAAATATGACATATAACTAATAAGAATTATTCTGAGGGACTTTTACAATCTACTGAAAATTTTTAAATAGAAAAATGAACAACAGAAATTGCATTGATATTCTCTATAATGATTTAATCCAAAATATAAACCAATGTAAATAATTGTTAAATCAAGGAGATCAAAAGATCACAGAAAATGCCTTAGTCAACAAACATTGGACTTCCTTGCCAAGCAAAGAGAAAGGACTGCCAAAAACAACACTGGGTTACAATGTAAACTCATATTTAAAAAATTGTACAAAGAAGGATAATGGATAATTATAAACAATATTATTTCATAAAACAGAGATAAGTGGAGGATAAAACCTGTCTAAAGTTTATCTAAATATCCAATTAAGGGAAATCATTCTAAAGGGAAAGGGGTTTATAAATAGAACAAAATGGAGAAGATTTGAAAAAACTATTTCAATAAATTTTTACTATCAATGACATTAAGGAATCAATATAATTGTAGAACACTGAGGAAGTAATATACAAATATTTGCAAGAGAAGATACAAAACACAGGGGGATAAAACTCCAAAATTTGTTAATATATCCTCCAAAATTAAACTCCCCCAAATCTTTAATTATATCACTGCTGTGTAGATGGTCAGTGATGTCACACTCAAATTGAACTGGGTAACAAGAAGGTACATATAAGGAAATTTGTTTGCTACATATTGATTTAGAAAACATGAATATTAGCTAAATTTCTTATATTTTTAAATCATTTTGCTTTATTTTTCAATTATGTTTTAATTTGGTAGCAACATACCTTGTTATCTGGAACATCATTGTGATGAGCAATGGAAAGGTCCATGGTAGAATGTGTTTAGACTTTAATAGATAACCAATAGGGAAATGAATAAAAAAGTAGTATAGGATATTGGCAGGAACCAAAGAATCATAGACTTAAAGCAGAAAGTAAAGTTGGAAGTTATCTGTTAAAAATGAATGAAAGAAGAACCTGCTAGAGTGAAAGAAAATTGTAGATTTTATTCACTAACCTTGCAAGATACAGGTACCTCACCTGGAACATCAAGTAATTTGTAGTCTTCAGAAACTCTTTCCCCTCCCTCTTGAATTTTCATAGGCTCTCAGAGTTTGAATTATAATCTAAGAGATCCACCCAGTCACCCATTCCATGACATTCCCCTAATATGATCCCCCCACATCATACAATGCATGATATGCTTGCTGATGAACCCCAGTGGTCACAGGGAGTGTGTGGGTTAATATTCATTACCTAATTGCACATTAGGTCAAGATCTCTAGGTCACTCTTGACCAATTGAGAACCATTTTGGGGTTTGCCATTTCTGGAATGGGATTAGGAAAACTCTTCCAGTTTTGTGATTGGCTGGGCCACTCCCCTTTTGTAATGGATTCCCTAAGGGTCCCCCCCACTTTGAAGACCAACACCCTATATTTCTCATATTATCAAATGCAACTGAAATAATCATCACTACTATTTAACATAGTAAAGAAATGCTAGTTATAACTATAGGGAAAGAAAAAGAAACTGAAAGTATAATCATATACAGAGGAAAGAAATAAAACAACTTTTTGCAGTTTACATCTTAGACTATCTGTAAAACCTTAAGGAGACAGATAAATACTAAATGAAATAATGCCATCAGCAAATTAAGTTTATAAAATAAATCAATATACAATCATCATGAAGCTTATATCTTTGTACAGCTCTGTCTCACTTAAATTCAGTTCATTCGCAAGTTGACATCACCCTGCTAATGTCATTGGTCCTCTTCAAGAATGAAGGATAAACAATAAACAAACAACAAATGGTATAATCATCAGCATTTCTGTATATTTGTAATAAAACTCCAAAATGATTGAAATAGAAATTCCGGTGAAATTAGTAGAATGTCTTAAATACTTTAGAATCCATCTATCAACATATAAATATACTCAGGAAAAAATATAAATGTAATTATAAAACACTTCATGATGATTGTGACCAAAAGAATGGAGAAATATTAGTAGTACATGAGTTGGTCATATCTATAATAAAAATACTACAAAAATAAATTACTTATTCAATGCCATACCAAACTTCCAAAAGATCATTTTATAGTAAAATAGCCAAGTGGCTCAGTGAATGGAACACCAAAACTGGAGTCAAGAAGACTCAAGTTCAAATTCAACACAAACACTAATTGGCATTTTTATTAAATAAAATTAAAAGACATTTGCATCAAAAAACAAGCAAAACTAAAAAGCTAAAATTAGAAGGGAACAAGAAACTAGAAAGTCTTTGCAGCAAGTTTCTCTCATGAAGGTCTCATGTTAAAACTATATTAGGAATTGAACCAAATTTTAAGAACAAGAGAAATCAAATTTATAACAATACAATGATTTGTCATAGCATAGGATCAGAAGATTTTCAAGGGAAGAAATCTAAGTTTTATTAATAGGTTGAATTTGTAAGATTAGATAGAAGAACTAAGTTCAGTTTACATGGAACATACATGTGTAAAGGACTATAATAAGAAATAACAAAATAGGTGTCAACAAGCCATTAGAAGACCTTAATTGCAAAGAAAAGGAGTTTGCATTTGATTCTAAAGGCAATAAGGAAAAATTGAAGATTGTTTTAACAGGGGAGTGAAATGGTCATAAGTGTGCTCCAGGAAAATTAATGTGGCAGTTGTTTGTATAAAATGGAGAAATAAAAGGTGGAGCACAATTAAGTGATTACTGACAGGTAATGAGGACTAGAGGGGAAGTAGAAAGGGGAAAAGAATGCCTGATCTACTCTATTTAGGATATAGAACTTTGCAACTGCTGAAAGTAAGTAAAGATGGAGAGGGAAAAGTCAGTGGGGCTTCAATATTTTATGACTGGGTACAGGAAAAAACAATAGAAATATAAAAAAATAAAAAAATAATTTACACCTGAAATCTGTTTTACTATATACTACAAATGATTGTGAAGAAGTAGGAAAAACTAAAGAAAGTTTATAGGAACAATAATATCAAAATAAATACTTCCAATTTTTATGATACTAAATAACTGGGGACCTGGAAGGGTTGGGGGAGGAGGTAGATGACCATCCAATTGAGAAATAGCTAAGATAAATTGTACAATTCTCTCTGTTCCTATTACTACCTTGATGCGGGCTCCTATTTTCCTGAGTAGACTATCAATAATCCGGAGTTGGTCTGCCTGACCCAAGTTTCTTTCTACTTCAGTCCATCCTCCACTCAGCTGCTAAAGTGATTTTCCTATCACTCAAGTCAGATAATTTCACCACTCAATTCAATAAACTCCAATGCTTCCTTTAACCTTTTTGCATAAAATATAAAATAATTTGTTTGACATACAAAGTCACGACATAGCTATAATCCAACTCCAGTCCAAATGCATACTTTCCATTTCTTTCCAGTCTTCTTTCACCTCATGCTCCTGCACATATTCTTTGAACCAATGTCACTTGTCCTTTTGTTGTTCTTTAAAGAAGACCCTCTAGCTTCCAATTCTAGACACTTCCACTGACTATTCCTCATGCCTGAAATGCTCTCCCTTCTCTTTTTCCATTCCCTGACTTTTTCTGGCTTTTTTCAAGTTATAATTAAAATCCCACTTTCTACAGGAAGTATTTTCCAATCCCACTTAATTCTGCTAAATTCTTAATTAAAATTCTTAGTATTCCCTCTCTTGATTATTTCTATTTATTCTATATTTAGTTTTCTTCTATATAACTTTGTATATTGTTTCCCACATTGGATCGTGAATTCCTAAAAGCTGTGCCCTGTCTTAGCACAGTACTTAACATTAACACAATGCCTAACCCCAAAGTGCTATCTCCTACATTTTTATAGACATGAAAAAGGAGTGGGACATTTCACAGAATATCTGTCTTTTAAAATTTTTTGGTAGGTTTTGCTGAATTTTTTCTTCTTTTTAAAAAAATGTTCACTACAAGAAATGACTTTTTGAGAATGGATGAGGACACACACAGTGAAAATTAAAGGTGTCAACATAAAAGATATCAATAATTTTAAATGCATCCAAAATAATCAAAGATCTTATAGAGGACTTGACCAAAAAGAGATTATTTGATGTATACATAATTGATTAAAGAGGTTTAGAGATTCTGGCAAGTGGTAAATGTTTGGAAAGCCACAAGATATTAAAAGAAAAAGAGTCTTGTGGAGACAGGATTGTGGAACTGTTGATCATGTGGAATATATATTTGTAAAGGAATGTTGTAAGAAACAAAAATGTAAATATATTGAACTAAGGTTTTAGAGGACCTTAAATTTTAAAAAAGGGAGTATTTTATTCTAAAGGCAATAAAGAAAAACTGAAGATTGTTTTATTTTGCTACAGCAAAATTGGTATAATACTTGAACAAAGGCTACTAGAGAAACAAAACATTATTTTTCAATTATTAGGCTCTGACAGTTCAGAATTTGGAATAAGAAGAACCCCTCAATAGTAACAATAAACTAAAATAAGGTTTAGTAAAATATTTCATGGAGCCAAAGTTGTTTGTGATTTTTGTGACATCACAATTTTCCTTTGCCTCAAAATAGGGGTATTAAAATCTGTCCAGTATGAGTTTTGACTGCATGGAACTTCTCACTAACATTTTTGCCAATAAAACTCCATTTGTCTTTCCAAAAGCAAAAAAAAAAAAATTATTTTAATTAATGAAAAAGTTTCAGTCAATGGTACAGATTTCTTGGGTTCCATTCTAAGTTGTGAATTCTTGGGGACCAGACTGTAAATTACAGGTTAATGATTTGGCACTTAGACTTAGCAAAGGTTAATCAATGAGTTTATCCAATTATCAATTACCTCAAAAAAAATCTGAGTTTTCAATCCTACCCAACTATTATCCAATGAGGTAGCAAGTTTGGGGTCCTAGAAGTCTGGGATAGGTGCTTAAGAGCTAAAAGGAAACTGTCCATGAGTATAAAATCTCTTTATCTCTTTATACCCATTTATTTCATTTTTGAACTATCATGTAGGAACAACTCAAGATCAATAATATAACTTTTCCCACTGATAAAAGGAAAACACCCATGGCAGAGAAAATATGGAATGAGAAGGTCCATGGCACTCTGGACCACTATCCTATTTTATCTTTTCTATTGTAAGCCCTTGAAGTCAATTGCATTCACTTACACACACACATGTGTGTAATATATATGTATGTATGTATATGTGTGCATGTGTAGACATATTTATGTATGTATGTATGTATATATATATATATATATATATATTTGAATATCTCCCAATCCTTAGCTAACTAGTTAGCATACTTTTTGCATAGGGTAGAAGACCTAACTCTTGCCATAAGCTATGAAACTTCCCACTGGGCACTTTAGCTCTGTTTTCTACCTAGAAGAGAGGAGAGCAGGGGTTCTTTTATTTTTCTCTGTCTTCCTTCTGTGCTCCCCTGGGAGCTGGAACATTATAGCTCTATATTCTTTTCTTTGTCAGCAGTTTTCAGGTAATCTAATGATAGTGATGATGATGATGATGATGATAGCTAGAATGCTTTAAGATTTGAAAATGCTTAACAAATAGTACTTCATTTTCCTCTCACAACATCTCTAAAAGCCAGTGCTCTCATTATCTCCATTTTTACAAATCAGGAAACCAATCCAAATAGAAGCTAAGTGACTTGCCCAGGATTGCACAGCTAGTAAGCTGAAGCTAAATTTCAACTCAATTCATCCTGATTTGAAATCCAGTGCTTTCCTTTTTCTTTCCCCCCCTCTCACTGTTAGGCCTCAGATATAGGGATGCCCAAGTGGACCCATGGGAAATCAACCCTGCCAACTTCCTTATAGAAATAATTCTATTCTTCATAGTCTTTGAATTACTGTTTATGTTTCTAAATTTAGTCATACAGAAGTAATTTTAAACATTTTTGTAGCTTTATACTGAACTATGAATTTCTTGATCATCCATATTCTCCATTAATTATATATCCCTCTTAAGCAAAATTGTGTTTATTTAGTGGAATTCAGCACTTCATCAGGTACTGTGTAGGCTACAATTAAAAATTGGAATACTGTCTTTCAAAATATTAAAGGTATAATAGTCATTAAAAATATATAAAATAATCATAATATTAGGATAAGTGCATAAAAATGAACAGAGTGCTATGTGAGATCTGTGAGGTAAAGAACATTACCAACTAAAGTGATTAGAAAGATTTGCAAGGGGAAGATGACCTGTGAATTGGATTTTAAAGAATATTTTTTGTATACATTCCATGCATAATAAAAGATGTAAGCACAAATTAATAACAGTTAGGAAAATTTGTGTATATGTGGGAGGGAAGAGAGTAAGTTAAAATCAATTATATAATGTGGCAAAACTTTATTGAGAATTTACTGTGTGCATAGGACTGTAAGGGCAAAAACAGTGCAACTGTCCCTTCCCTTGAAGTGCTTACATTTTCAGTTAGGTTTACCTTGACATGTATTTCAATCATTTTAATAAAACTTTTATAGAGATGAATGTAAGCATATAACTTAAGACTGAAGCTTTATTGGAGGAGAGGTAATTAGCCTCTCCTGTTCACTTTCCCTACCATTTAGCAGTAAATGCCTTTTAAATGGATAATTTTGTAGTAGCCAAGTTAGCCATATCAGCAAAATGAAAATGATACCTGTGCACAAAATATATGCCCCTGAAGTTATATTTATTATAGGATATTTTAATTTCAAATGACCAATCACACATATTCTAAGAGCATGACTACTGATACTTTTATGCTACCCTGGGTAAAGTGTTTATTTGTTTATTTTACAATCTATGAGTCTTCCAAGTTCCATACACCTGACAGTGATTAAGTCCCTGTAAAGTGCAACATGTATGACTACATCATAGAATGATAGCACCAAAATGGTTTTCCAATGCTACACTTATAAGTAGAAAACTGTCTCAGTCATAAATCACTGGGTCATGTCAATTTTTCCATTTCCAAAATCTGTAACTACTGGGACTCTGGAGTCAGAGACCAATATCTGATTTCAGGATCCAGTGGCAGAGAACAAAGAAATTATTAGAATATTCACTTTAAATAAGCTACTAGAGCCATCCAGTAAACAATTTCTATTGTATCTGCCAAGCACAATGCTTGGTATTAGGCATGCAAAGATAAAAACACATTAGTCCCTGCCTTCAACGAATTTACATTCCTGGGATGGGACAAGGGGAACCCAGAATATACAGAAATAAATGCAACTATACTCAACCAAATAAATGCAAGTTTACTGGTGGAGTGGTGGGGAAAGCCATAACTGAGGGAATCAGGAAATGTTTCTTGTAGAATGCGACATCTGAGCTAGGCTTTGAAGGAGACCAGAGATTCCTAGAGGTAGAGACAAAAGAGAAAGCCTTTCAAGGCTGATAGGGATAACTTGCACAATGGAGGCAGAAGAAGATGATGAAAGGATAGCAAGCAGGTCATATGCTCTTAGATATTTCACTGAAGTAGAAAACTATCATTATTGTAGGAATTCAAAAAGTAATCAATTCTAAAGTTCTTGAGACCTTCAGGATGTTCCTATATCACTTATTCTGATCTCCTTGTGAGGACTTGCCCTTTGTGATTTTTCCATAAAATAGTTGTACTGTTTTTGCCCTTACAGTCCTATGCACACAGTAAATTCTCAATAAAATTTTGCCACATTATATAATTGATTTTAACTTACTCTCTTCCCTCCCACATACACACAAAATTTCCTGTTATTAATTTTTGCTCACATCTTTTATTATGCATGGAATGTATACAAAAATATTCTTTAAAATCCAATTCATAGGTCATCTTCCCCTTGCAAAGATACGAATATCTTTGCTGATTCTTGAACTTTACATGGTTATGACAATAGTATTGATTATATGGTTTTGGGACACAATCTCTTTTTCTCTTCAAGTTGGTATATAGTACATGCTCATTTAAAAAGATAAATTGAAATAAAATTTTGCTTTGTTAATGTTATGGTAGCTTCTTAAAATAGTTACAGATACTCTGGAGGGAGTTGCAAATTCATGATTGAGAATTATGAGTAATATTTCACATTTTACTAGTATATTCCTATTTTTAATACCAATCCCTATACCCACTTGGATTAACCTAGGCTGCTGAAATAAAATTTAGTCAGACTTATCTGAGAAATAAAAACATGCAAATAAAAAGAAAACCTTGTATTTTGTGATACAAAAGATATTATATCTCTTATCTTCTTTTGTCTTTAGAACAACTTATTGCTGTCCAAATCTATTGCCTTTTATTCTTACATGGCAAAAGGGGGGGGGGGGGATACAGCCAGTTTCATCATTATTTAAACAACTGATGCCAGTAATGCTTTTTGGACATTTTCTTCTTCCAGTTAAATAATCCAGTCTTCCAAAGACCTAATTTTTAACTACCTAATCATCTTCTGTTTCTCTACTTTAGGTCCTTTTTAATTTTAAAACAAAAACTCTTTAAAAAGGTCCATCAAATCAATTATTTTTATTTTTATAATTTCCTGTCTTCTATTCATAGGCACTTAATGCATTTGGGCAAAGATAAAATACGTATGTGCCCAAATGATATGCAGTGATACCCCAATTGACAAATTCTATGGGATTCTAGATTATATAATTCATGGTTAAAAAAAATATTGCATACAAAGCAGAGCTACATGTATTAACAAAAATATTTCAGCACTCAGCTTCTATTTACCATGCCCAGTTAAAGACAACCATGGCCAACTGAACATTAAACTGGTAAGTTTTCAAAGTCTAGTTTTTGAATTTTTACTTCCTCTTTTTTCTGTCTTTTTTTCCCCTCCTTTACTAAATTATCCCTTTCACTCTTCTTGATGTATTCAAAAACTTCCCCTCTTCTTCTGACAAAATAGAAAAGGATCTAAGATCAATCACATTCTTGTTACAAATATTCCTTGACCTCTTCACTTCTTTGGTCACTGAATAACATCTTCCTTCTATTGAAACCTCCTTTGGCTTCAGTTTTTTCCAGCTTTTCTCTCTAATACATCCTTTGTCTTGCCCTCTTATCCTCCTCTTCTCTGTTTCTGTCTATTTCTTTCTTATGTGTGTGTATGTGTGTGTATGCATACACACAAACACATACACACAGACACACACACACACACACCTCCTCCTTTAGCTCCACATTATTTTTATGACCTCCATCTTGATGTGTCTATTCCCCAGAGGTTTTTCCATCTTCTTCTCACAGCACCTTCTCCCTTCTCAATATCATCCTTTCTCTCATCTCTTATGATCTCTATTAAGATGATTTTAAATCCATTTCATTCATATCTCTAGTCTTTACCTCATTTCTAAGATCAAAATCTACATTGATCAAATGAGTTTATATGTATATGTGTGTGTTGGTTCTTGTCCTTCATTATCGAAAAAGACCAAAATGACATCACTATGTTTGAGACAAAGTACAGTGTGTCTAACTGTGGCTGATCAGACAAATATTAGCTTGGGTTGCTCTACCACAGGTCTGGCAGAAGGAGTCCCTGTGAACACCTCAGGTGCTTAGTCTAAACTTACCCATATCACATTTCCTTTGAGCTGCTTCAACTCTGCCCTTCTAATGTAGTGCAGTACTCCCATTGATGAGGGCATGCTATGCTGGGCAGTCCTGTGTCAGTGTCTGCCATGCTGCACAATCAATTCTAAAGTTCTTGAGACCTTCAGGATGGTCCTATATCACTTATTCTGATCTCCTTGTGAGTACTTGCCTTTTGTGAGTTTTCCATAAAATAGTCTTTTTTTGGCAAGTGTATATCTGGCAATCTAACAACATGCTCAATCTATCATAGTTGTGCTCTCTGTATTAATGTTGGAATTCTTGGCAGTTTACCTCAAAAAAGGACCTCAGTATCTGGTATCTTCGCCTGCCAGGTGATCTTCAGAAGCTTTCAAAGACAATTTAAATGGAGGCAATTCAGTTTCCTGAATGTATGGCACTGGTGGATTGTGCAGGTTCCACAGTTATATAACAATGAAGTCAGTTCTCTTACCTTGGTCTTTCCAAGGAAGTACACATTGACAATGAGATTGACACTCATATTGCCAGAGCTGGCTCAGTATTGGGAAGCTCCAAAAGGAAGTGTGGGAGAGAAGAGGTACTATTAGACTAACTATCAAATTGTGTGTATATCTATCTATATCTATATATTCAAAATGTTTTTCAAATGTTACAACTATATAAATGATAATTATTATTGCTGTTGCCAATTGACGATATTATACACATAAGATACACATAGGAAATATTAACCATTCTATGCCAGAATGATACCTTCGACTCAATACATTTCTAACAGATAATTATCTTTCCTTTTAGACAAACTCCTTTTAAAGTTGCTATTTCTTCTCATGGTACCAAAACCTACCTATTCTCTCACATTCATCATTTTGTAATCATTTTCAATTTTTCACTCTCATTTATAACATTCAGAGAATACAAAGAAAGATAAAGATGTCATGTTAACCATCAATGAGCATATATATATATATATATATATATATATTAATGGAAGGTAAAAAATGAGATACATGAAAGATATATACAAAGAGGAAAGATAGTCTCAGAAAGACAAAAGTAGCAGTTTCAAGTTCTGGGAAAGGTCTCAGGCAGAGGTTAGATTTGAGCTGTCTTATAAAAACAGGAAAGCTAAAAGGGGGAGGTGAGGAAGAAAAGTACTGCAGTCATGAGGAGCAGTCAATGAAAGGTTCAGAGTTGAAGACTCTGATGTGTGAGAAAAACCTAGTAAGTAAATGAACCTGAATCATAGAATGCACAAAGGGAGAAAGTTTTAAGAAGACTAAAAAGAAAGGAAAGAGTCAGGCAAGGACTTTAAATGCAAGAGGAATTTATATTTTATTCTGATAGTAATAGAGATACTCTAGAATTAAAGAGGGTAAGCCATATTTATGCTTTAGGAAGATCATTGACAAACAAATAGAGAATAGATTGAAATGGGAGAAGACTTAAGGAAGTCTGATCTAGGGTGGCGGCCCTGTGAACTGAAAGAAAGGGACCCAACAATCTCTCCCAAAATAATGTAGATACAGAAATGACAAGAATTGACAGTAGATTAGATATGTAAAATTAATGAGAGGAAAGAGCTGAGAATGATAAAGTTTGTATGTTCTTAACAGTAATATAGAGATTGGGAAGAAGGCAGGATTCAATAGTAAAGATAATGATCTCTGTTTTGGATATACTCTATTTGAAATCATTCATTTCTGGAAGAGTGAAAATAATTGGTAATATAGAATTGGAGCTCAGGAGAGAGACAAGGGCTAGACATAATAGATCCCTGAGAAATATGTACATAATAAGGATGATTGCATAGTGATAATTAAATCTATGGGAAATATGAGGACACCAAGTGAAATAATATAAAAAGAAACTAAAAGAGGGCCTAGGACAGAGCTTTGGGAGAAATTTAAGCTTAGGGGGTGTGACATGCATAAAGATCCATGAAAGGAGGAGAATAAGCAATAACACAAGTAGGACAATAGCAAAGAGCAATGTCACAAATAAATAAAGGGAAGACAGCTTTCAGGAAGAAATTATAGTCAAACGTGTCAAAATATAAAGAAAGATTAAGAAGAATGAGGATTAATTAAAGGTTTTTAGATCTGTCAATTATGAGATAAAATTTCAATTATATGATAAATTCAGAAATCAGGTTTCAGAGAATTTAGAAGGGAGAGTAGAATCAGTGGAGGCACTTAACATAGATGACTTTGTTCAAGAAGTTTACTTGAAAAAAAGGAAGAAAGATACTAGACAATACCTAGAGGATATGGTTGGTTCAAGTGAGAAGGCTATTTAAAAAAAATTGAGGAATTATGCGAATATTTAGAACCAATAAAGGAGTCAGTAGAAAGGGATGGACTGAATTTCTATTCCTCACAAACATAAATACTATGAAAATTGAACTTTTACACAATTGTAAAGATTTCTGTTTTTAAAGAAAAGAATTGTCATTTGAATACAAAGTTTTGAGTATATGATTTGCAAATGTGTTTCTTTTGGACAGGGGTGAGGAACCTTGTTTTTTCTGCCAGTGATCATTTACAGATTTATAACATCAATCTCCTGCTAGATATATTCAAAAATTTAATTAATTAACCACTAAAAAGTTCCCAAATTATTGAATTTCAAGTCCTGCCAGCAATTGCTGTGAAAACATCAGACTAGGCTTTTGTGGACCTTATATGGCCCATGGGTTGGATATTCTCTGCCCATGCTTTAAGATAAACAATACAAAATTTTTAGATAAACTCATTGGGAAAAGATGCTTTAAAAATTACCATAGGATCATAGATTTAGATACTGGAAAGAACCTTGAAGATCATAAAATATAAACCTCTTATCTTTCAGATGAGGAAAATAAGTTCCAGGGAGGTGAAGATACTTGCCTAGGGTCATAAAATTACAAGGAGAAAGCAAGGAAGTAATCTCCCCTTCTAGGCACTGAAGATGCACAACTGAAAGGCAAGGGAGTCTCGAGATAAGCTATAAGAAATAGGGGATGTAATGATATGTGTAAGAAATAGAGACATTATTAGAATTTTTTTTCCTGTGATTTGGTAGCAACTGAGTTTCTCGATTTTAACCCTTTGGCAACAAGAGCCAAGTTCCCCATTGCATTAGCATCTAAGTGTTAACCAGTACAGAAATAGCTACATCTTTTAAGATGAAACTCAAATACCATTATCAACATTAAGGTCACCCTGATCACCCCAGCTACTATTATTGTCCCCCCACTTACTGTTTCACATGTAATTTGTATTTATTGTATACATGAATATTTGGTTCTTGTCCTTCATTATCAGAGTACAAAGCGACATCACTAACAAAATGACTTCACTTAGAGACAAAGTTACAGTGATTCTACCATGACTGATCAGATCTATACAAGCACAGGTTGGGAACAAATAGTCCCTGTCAACACCTAGGATGGGTACTCTAAACTTATGCATCTCAAGTTCCTTTGAGTTCTGTTGTGCTCATAAAGCAATATAATTATTTATGTGCATGTTGTTGTCACCCTTTTAAATTGAAAGTTCCTTAAAATCAAGGATTGTTTAATTTTTTTGCCTTCCTTACTTCAACCATTACCTCTCTGACAGTGACTCCAAGTAAACAACTTCTGCCTGCCTGAACAAACCTCTTGATTATTTCATCTCATCAGTTTACAGTCATACCTCAGATATCCAGAGGAATTAATTAGTAGTGAGATTTCTAAAGAATAATGAACTCCTTGAAATATTTATTCTTTTTATAATCATTATAATTATTCTTTATTTTCAAGAATATCACCAATGATGACATTTCAAAAATTAAAAATGCTTTTTTCCTCTTTTATTTAATAATAAATGTTACTTAGTCTTTCTCATATAGCCTTATTATGGCCATTATTTTGCAAAAGAATTGTTCCCTTACTTGTCAAAAATTCAGGTAATAGCAATTACAGATCACCATCCTGTCTTTGTGTTTGTCTATTTTTCTTGAGCTTCAGTGACAAATGGATTGTGTTTATATTGAAACTGACTGGAATGGATTCATGGCAAATATTGGGTACCAACCTAACTCCATTGACTTGATATGAACTGTTTCTTAAGAACTCTAGATTTCACTTGTAAAATAATTGGGATTTCATTAGTTCATGGACATGTGAATAACCTTTCAAAGCATAAAATTGTCCTGGAGGTTTTACCTTTACTAAGAAATATTCTGTCCTTTGGTAATATATGGAGATAGAATGCAAACTTGCCTTCCATATAAAATAAATATCACTACTTGGATCTCAATTCAAGTTGATACTAAAATTTAAACTTTTTATTTTCAATCTTCTTTCAGGAAATCTTGCAGTTTCACTCCTCTACCCCTATTTTCTCAGCTTCCATGAATATGCACTATTTTCTACAAGTACATTTACATACAATCTTCAAGCATACAAGGAGTCCACAAAGACTGTTTTTATTAATGCAGAAAAAAAATCACAACAAACACAAAAGAGCTTTCAACCTAGAACTTTTTAGCACCATTACTTTCTATAGAATATGAAAATACTATATTTCTTGATGTCAAAGATGGGCAATATATCTATCTTGAGATGAACGGTGATATCTGTGGTATGCATACCTTGGATAAAATTTGTTTAAGTGACCAGCATAAGTGCCTGTGAAAATTTTGTGCAAAACCAAACCAAACCAAACCTTTTTCAGTTATTTTTTTGTGACACAAAATCTTCTGTGAATTTGTTGAAAAAAGATATCCATCAACTTGGTTTAATCATATGAGAAGGTATTCTACAAGGGACTAGCCACAGATGGAGTGGGATTTAAATTTTAGTAATGCCAAGTTGCATGGGAATATGTCTCTTGGTATCCCTGTAGAAAAGTGCATGAGGGTATACATGCATACACATGTATACATACACATACTTCTTTTTGCATATTGGCAGGAATATCTGTATCACTCCAAAAAAATGCTATTTCAGTCACATTTCTAATTCAGTTTGTTGTGTTACTAGAGATTCAATATTCAAAACTGTAGCTGAAAAAGGCACAGAGGATTCAATTTAATTAAATCATATAAAAATTGAAAAAGGACAGTTTTAAGTTGGTTTTCAGTAGTCAACTTTTTTTTTCCTTTTATATAGTATATATATTTTATCTGTTGGTATTTCCAACATTACAGAACTTCACTGAAAGAACCTTTCTTTTGATGTTCAGATCAATGTCTAAAATGCCAACATTTTGATATGATGAACAAAACTATACATATTAAAAAACCCAGAATAAGGATACTTGAACAACAAAAACAAGTTAAACAAAAAATAGCTTCTCCTTCTATTATAGGTGGACACTGAAGTGGATTTAGTTCGATTTTCTTTTTAAAGACCCTCGAATCTGACAGCTTAAAATTTATTTAAAATGAATAATTTTTTTTTTTTTTTATCAAGTTACTGGTCTCCAGCTCCGTTTTCAGTTTTCATTTGTTTTGGTGCAGGCTCTTCTTTTTCAGGTTCTTCTCATGTCCTTTTAAGAGATCCTCCAGCATCACCATTTTCCTGTTCTTCATCACCATCAAATTTTGTTTTCTTGCCTTGGAATTGTATTTTTCCTTTATTGGGTGTACCCTGAACAGCTTTACCACCTCCTCTTCCCTTTCCTTTAAATTTGCGACCTTTGGACTTCAACTTATTTAGGGATTCCTGTTGGTCTTCAATGATTTTTTTCAAAGCTTCTTTTTCTATTTCTCCTTCTAATACTTCCCATGTTACATCTTTGTTTCTTAATTTTAAGTTTCCATCGTTTGCTTCATTGGCTTTATTCAGTGCTTCTTTTGCTTTTTCTTTAAAAAGGATTATTCCCTCTTTTGCTCCTCTGATGAAATCTATCCATTTTATTTCTCCATGATTAGAGAAAAGTGTATGCAGATCTTCTCTACAGGTTTGATCATCTAAATCACCCGAAAATTTCAGCAAGCATCCAATCTTTTCATCCAGGGATTTCAATTCAGCATCTTCTGCTTGCCTCTGTTTTAATTCTTGCTCTTGTTTAGCTTTTGCTTTAGCTTCTACTTTATTTTGCTTCCTTTCTTCATTCTTCTTGGCAAAGTAATCTTCCTTAAAGATTATCAGCAGCTCTGTATCTTTGTATTTTTGTCCAGGGGTTTCTAAAAACTTTTTGGCAGATTCAACACTATCAAACACAGCAAATATTGATCCCTTAAATGCTTTATGTAATGTTCTCCTCATTTGAATATTTTGTACTTGACCTTTACCTTCTAACCATTCTTTTATGTCATCAAGGGCTGCCTCTGTTGAAAACCTTTAACATAGATAGATCTGTTTTTTACTTCATTTTTATACTCATCTGTTACTTCAGGGAGGGGTTTGCTTGGAGATCTTCTGATTTTAGTTTTGTCCTCACTAACTTCCATGAGTTCTGCCTTTGATTTCTTTAGAGCACTTCTTATTACATCAAAGTCTTTTGTTGGCTTGCTTAATCTGTTGAATTTGATCATGGTCTCCAAAGGAACCCAGCCATCATCTATTTTGATCTGTTCCTTTAAAAATTTGTCTCGTGGAAGATCAAAGTCCCCGAAATAGTACTCAATTTGTTGGCATATTTTGGACTCCAGATCAGTCATTTTTTTCACTATCACCATTCTCAGCCATGGTGGGAGCCTTTCCGTGAGGTTCCGGCAGGCTGGCGGCGCTGCCACGGCTGCATACCGGCGATGTCCCTCCCAGGCCCGGAGCAGCCAGTAGTCAACTTTTTTACAGATTAAGTTTTTCCCTCTAGGAACTGATTACCTTCAGCTTCAGCTATTATATCACCTGAATAAAAGGCAAATAGGACCATATCACCAATTTCATTGTATATTAAAAGGTTTCACTATAAGTTTTTACTGTCCCTGGATAGAAATTAGGCTTATCCCTGGAAAGATATACTTAATTTTGAGTTCTCAGATTAGGTGTCAAAAAATATTTTTTCAGCCACCACCCAAAGGTAGTGTCTTTTTATTAAAGTTCAAGGTCATAGGATTTAAGGGACCCATCCCATAGGAAATTACTTGAAACACAATTGCACTGTTTCACCTATATCAAAGATTCTTAATCTTTTTTTTTTATTTTTATCATGAATCCCTCTGGTGATTGGTGCAGCTATGGGGCCTTGTCAGAATAATGTTTTTAAATGGATAAAACAAAATACATAATATAACAAAGGAAATGAATTGTACTGAAATGTAGGCAACAAAATATACTATTTAGTCAGAAACTGCAGGTTAAGCAAACTTGAACTAAGTAAAAGGTTAATGCTCCACCCCACCAGATTATTTTCTCTTCCTTTTGGTCAGTACATAGAGTTTATAAGGTTACTACGCTTATTTGTATTTATTGATAGATTCTTCTGTTAAATAATTCTCTTATTTATTCTTCTAGTGAAATGTTTTTATTATAAAAACATTTTTGTGAATTGATAGGACTCCAGACAAAGGTCTGTTGACCCATGTTGCAAGGGCAGATTAGAAGGGATCTTTTCCAGCTAGCTGATGGATTATAAAATCCCAGCAAGAAGAGTTGTGAGTTACTGACAGAACCATCTAGAAATTCATGTTTCAGTCACCTTTCTGCACCAAAGGAAGCTAGTCCAAATACTGATCCCCATACAATGATGATGGAGGAAAAAAATATTTCAAACCAAGAAGATCAAGGAAGCTTTTTTTGCCAAAAGACAAGAGGACAGGGTGGCTAATTCAATGAAGACTTAGCCTTCAGTTCAGTCAGCAATATCCTGAACAAATCAGGAGGGGGCCATCCTCAATCATACTGATCCATATCTAGTCACTGGACTCAGATGGTTGTGGAGGAGAAAGAGAGGCTGACAACTTTACACAGACCTCTTTCATTTAAATCCAATTCATTACCTCCCTAATGTCATGGTTCTCTTCAAAAATGAAGGGCAAATGATTAACCAAAATGAACAGCTCTGGATGAAAAGGGAGTCACTTTCATCTGAAAGAAATTTATGCTTTATAAAGAAGAGGTGGTATATAGAATTCAAATCCACAAGGGGTTGAGATTCAATTAGTAAACATCCTTTATCTCATAATATGGGTTAAATTCATTGCTATGCTCCACTCTCCTCTATCATGCCCCCAGAAACCTCTTCATAATGGAAACCCACATAAGCCCTGGAATTCATATAAAGCAAGTACCTTCCAGCCCTGAAACCTATCCCTCTGATTGTGTGAATTTTTCCAGAATTTCTTATTCCTCTCCAGAATGATGCTTTTCACTTCCAGACTCCCTAGCTTGATACTTGTCTCACTCCATCCCCTTTCAAGCTTCTTTCCCCCAGTAGGAGCAGCTAGGTAGTACAGTGGATAGAAACACCAGCTCTGGAGTCAGGAGAACCTGAGTTCAAATTTCACTTCAGACATTTGACACTTATTAGCTGTATGACCTTGGACAAGTCACTTAACCCTGATTACCTCACATCCAGGACCATCTCCAATCATCCTGATTCATCTGGCCACTGGACCCAGAAGGTTCCAGAGGAGAAAGTGAAGTTGATGACTTAGCCCAACACCCCCCCCATTCAAATGTAATTCATGTGCTTGTCATGACATCAGGAAGGTTTCTTTTTCAAGAATAAAGGACAATCAACAACAGTATTTCCAATGCTTATCACAATACTTAGTACAACATAAGTACTCAATAAATGCTTGTTGATTCATTGACTGAGGAAGAAGTTATAGGAGGGTCATCTCCAGTTGTCCATATTCGTATCTGGCCACTGGACCCAGATGGCTCTGGAGGAGAAAGTGAGTCTGGTGACTTAGCACAGCATCCTCCTCACTCAAATCCAACTCACCTGCTTGTCATGGTATCACCTCTTCTGATGTGGTATTCTTCGAGAATGAAGGGAAAACATTATTATAGGAGGGAAGCTGTGATGCACTTTGAGAACATTGAGTGCTGAGTAATGATTGGAGAGAAGAATCAGAGGAAAATACAATTCTTAGAGGCAAAAACCAGATGATAAGTAATGAAAATGGATGAACATCAGTTTCAATCTCGACCCAAAAGGGATGAAAACAGGTTCAAACAGGAAAATTCTTTGTTTAACCCAGAATGTCAGGTAAGCATTATGGACTTGGACTACAGAAAAAGATGAAAAGAACTATAAACCCAAACTTTTTTTTTATAGGTTTATAGATTAGAAGAAATGGTTCATGGACTAAATAGGAAGAATGACAATGGAAAGCATCATAAAGAAACCATTTAAAGATTGAAATTATAGCAAGATATCTAAGATATGCCAAATTGTATTTGTTTTTGTCATGATTATTTGTACTCTAAAATGAAAGATATTACACTACAAGAAAATTTGCTTGTATAGTAGAACAAATCATATGTGCTAACTATGGTAGATGAAGTAGAATAAATAAAGATTCTACTTTGGTTGATTGAGACAT
Organism: Macrotis lagotis; assembly: GCF_037893015.1. NCBI lineage: Eukaryota > Metazoa > Chordata > Mammalia > Peramelemorphia > Peramelidae > Macrotis > Macrotis lagotis. The sequence continues at coordinate 419,255,567 of NC_133666.1, read as the reverse complement.
TTAACAGAAATTATCAATAAAATGGACACCTGGGGTGGCTAGGTGGTTTAGTGGATAGAACACTGGCCCTGGAGTCAGGAGTACTTGAATTTAAATCCTGCCTCAGGCACTTAATAATTACCTAGCTGTGTGGCCTTGGGCAAGCCACTTAACTTCATTTGCCTTGCAAAAACCTAAAAAAAAAATGGACACCCAGGACAAATTCCTAGACCAATTCAAACACAAATATGTCTAAAATAACTCCTACATGATGAAAGTGGAGCCTTTAACAACAATGTTAAAAGCATAAATAACTAGTCATTCCTGAAAGGAACACAACAATATTTGCAAGGTCTAAATGGGCCTACTTTGTTATAAGACCATACAGACTTCTCAACTTTTACCAGAAAATAAAGATGAGTTGTCATGGACCCAGCTCTGGACTTTGGCCACCTATGGGCTAGGAGACGCCTGGGGGTGTGAACCCACCCCCATGGGTGCTGGGAACCCCAGTAACAGAAGTGGCTCCGCCCATGAGGGAGGAACTGGGGAGGAGCTCAGGGGAGGAGCTGAGGACTATAAAAAGGGATGGGGCTGGGGAAGGAGAGAGACATTTTTTGCCGCTATGTAAGCAATAAAGACCTGCTTGTTAGACTGCTACTGGGTGCTCTGTCCAGTTATTGCCCTCCGAAGACCTGGGAAAGGTATGTATCCAGGCGAAGGCTTGGGATAGGTCCCCAAGCAATGAGTGAGAAAAGAAAAAAATAAAGACCCTTGGTTACTCATTGTTTTATTTTATTTTATTTTATTTTTTATGTTTTTGCAAAGCAATGAGGTTAAGTGGCTTGCCCAAGGCCACACAGCTAGGTAATTATTAAGTGTCTGAGACCAGATTTGAACCCAGGTACTCCTGACTCCAGGGCCAGTGCTTTATCCACCTAGCCGCCCCTATTGTTTTATTTTTAACTACCTGTTTGTTCTCCATTTCTTTCATGTAGCCGTTTATTTTCACAAATGGAAAACTTGAAGAACTTGTTGCTTGCATGGTAAAGTTGCTTGATAGTTAAGAAAACAAAATAAAAAAAAATACTATATTTAAAGGGGGAAAATAATATTGCCTCATTTTTGCTCTTTGATGTTATCATTGAAACCTTTATGACCCTTGACTTGGACTGGCTGTAGATTGGTGTGTGACTGCTCTACACTACACTAGTTACTACAAGGGAGCACTATGGATAACACCCAACTTTCTGTGCCTTTTAATGAAAACCTTAAAAGCAACTTATTGTCACTCACTGGTTCTGCTCTCTAAACTTTTAGAAATATTTGTGGTGACTAATTAAACAGCTGTGTATGCTCTACCTTCTAACCAATCATTTTCTTTATTCCCTCCAAGTTGTTGATCAATAGCTTCTGCACAAATGATCATTATTTTAGTAAGCAGTGTAATTGGATCAGATAAAAGGTAAATCAATGCAAAAACACTATTCATATAACCAAGACTGTACAATCTATTCATTCCCAGGTCTACCAATATTAACAGGGTCATGAGACTGTATCAGAGATTGAGTCAATGAATTCAGTAGGAAGCTGAGTGGCACAGTGGATAGCAGATGGACCTTAGAGTCAGAAAGACCTGAGTTCAGATACTTCCTGTGTGATCCTAGGCAATTAATTGTCTCTCACCTTTTCTAGACCCAATTTCTTCATCTATAAAGTGGCAATGATAATAGTATCTACTTCAAAGGGTTGTTATGGGAATCAAATAAGTTAACAAATGTAAAGTACTTTGTAAATTAGATTTTGAGCTCCTAAGAGGGCAGGAACTATCTTTTGCCCTTTTTTTGTATCCCCTTTTTTTGTAACATACCATATTTTCCCATGTATTAAGACACACCTTTTTTGAAAAATTTGGGTCTAAAAACTGGAAATGTCTTATACAGTAGTTGTAGATTTTTTTACTTGCATTTCCCACTTTTTTCCATGTCTGTTGTCATTGCATTCATTGCATTCATTTGTTACTGGTATATAAGGTGGCATTTTGCCATGTTCTGCCCAGAAATGACTCAGAAAAGATTTTCATACAATGCTGAATTCAAGTTCAAAGTGATACAGTTTGCAAAAGTGAATGGAAATCATGCTGCTGAACCTAAGTTTGGTCCTCCTCCAGCTGAGAAAACAATCCAAGACAGGCTACAACAAGAAGAAACCCAACTGAAAACACCCTGACAGAAGAAGGCCATGAGAGGCAAGTCAGCCAAATGTTCTGATCTAGAGAGGAAATTGAAGAGATGGATTGAAGAGCAAAGAGCAATTGGAATTCCTGTTTCCACAAAGATGGTTCAGCAAACTGATTTCAAAGGAGCACACACTTGATGCTTCAGGTTCATGAAGCAGAATGGACTAAGCATGTGTCCATGCACCAGACTTGTCTGAAAGCTATGAGCAGAAAGTCCTTGAATTTTATAATGAATTGAACGTGAGTTCAATAACTTTATATAATACATTGTTTTTTCAAACTTTTGGCTCCAAAATTAAGGTGCATCTTATACATGGAGAAATATGGAAACAAATACTTAATAAATGCTCATTGACTGAAAAAAAATATTTTGATAACTGCGTTTCAATCTAATTTGTTTCCTTTTTAATTCTTTACATTTTACTTAAGCATTTAGAAATATTATTCTAAGAAAGAGTCCATAGACTCCACCAGACAAAGCAAAAGAAGTCCATCAGAGAGAAGGACAGAGGTAAAGAGGAGAGAGACAGAGACTGAGACTGAGAGTTAAGAACAATGGAATAAGTATCTGTCTACAAAATATCTACCTGGTATATGAAGAGACCATCTAAACTCAAAAATTTCATTTGTAGTTACCCTTTATACTCAAAGAGGACTCAAAATGACCCCACATTATTGGGTCAACCTGCAGTGTATCTGACAGTGACCGATGATGAAGAATATGAAGAATTGTTTCAGAAGAACTTTTTCACAGTTGCTGGAATCAGTTCAAGTCCCTTGTTTGGGTACTGCTCACTCAAATATCACCAAAGGGGAGATTACTGGTGAAGGTGGGCTCAGGCTATAGCAATGAGGTCACTTTTGCTCTGTTTCTCTCACTTATATCTTAAATATTCCTGAAGTCCCACATTTAATAGGAAGACTCAGTACTTAAGGTCTTCATTTTCCAATATGGTTCAGAACCAGACAATAGAAATATCTTCCTGACTATTGTCACTTCTCCTTGTTCTTCCAGTGTCCTTTCTCTATTCCATATCCTTTGTCATTTGCAAGCTTTTCAACGTTTGGAATTATGATCCTCAGACTGGATAGCAAAACAGCTACAAGTGTTTATAATATTCTTTGAAGGAGCTGAATCTAAAGTTTTATTGACAGATGGGTCAACTTTCTGATTTCTGCATGACAGTCCAATCAAAACATCGGTGATATCAGCAGAACAAATTAAGAATTTGATCCTTTGACAGAAGGAATGGTTAAAATCTAGGAGGTGGTCTCATATAGAAACAGCTTGAGTTAAAAGTACTAAAAATACATTTAATCAATTGCATAAAGCAGGTACAAGTATACATATAAAATGTTGGGCTTTTATCTCCTTCCAATTAGTCTATCTGTGAAGATACAATAGAAAAATACATAAAATTCTCTGAATACAGATGAGTTTTGTCCAGGCAACTATTATAAAATCTGTTTTTAGGAGTCCAATTTAAACTGAGACAGATCATAATTATCTGGTCCAGTGAAATATGAATCTCAGCCCTGTCATGATCTTTAATCTTATTTATTTCAATTTTCTTCTTTATCAGCCTATTTCAACAAAATCTCATTCTTATACTTACCTTGAAAATGTAAAAATTACATCTTTACTGGAGATTCTGTGAGATGTTTCATAGACACTACTATTAACAATATTTATTTTGCCAACTAAATTACCAGGGATTTCTGATATACATAGATACCTACGATTTGTCACAAATATATCTGAGGAATATAATTTCCAGCATGACCAGAAAGTAATTTTGTAAAAGGATTTTTTTATAACTGTGAAATTCATTCTCTTCTACTGAATTATAGATTCTTCATTATTAATACACTTTTTGCTTTGAAAATTCTCACAACACAGTCTTGACCAACCTGTTAAGTGGTCTCATTGTTTTACAGGTGAGAGAGAAGGACACAAACTAGTGGAATGAAGTAATGGTATAGCTGGCTAAACTTATAAATTAAAGACTGAATTAGATTTTATGTTTAGGCAGTCCAAAGATTCACTGTCTTTCAAGGCTAAAGAGTACTTTCAGGTCATCTAATCTAACTAATATATTTGCAGCTTGGTATAAAAAGATATAGTATTGGAATCAGTATTCTACAAAATATCTACCTCCCAAAATATCTCCTTGGTGCATAAGGAGACAGTCTAAATTCAAAAATTTCATTTGAAGTTGTCCTTTATACTCAAAGAGGACCAAAATGACACCACAATGTCAGGGTCTGACTCCATTGGAGTCAGAAAAACCTGGATTCAAACAGCATCTCTTATAGATAGATACTTTCTAGGTGATCATAAGCAAATCACTTTTATCTCTATTTCAAATTTCTTATCTTAAAATGGGAGTAATGCCTGTAGTGCCTACTTCATTATTGTGGTATCCAAGTGAGATTACATGTGAAAGTCCACATGATTCCCTTTTCTGACTTTGTGAAGTTTATTTTAGATAATAGTTCAATCTATTGATTGATCCCCAAATTATGAAAATTCCTAATATTTTAGCAGAAGCTGAGTTTTCTATCTAAATTTAAATCTATCTCAAAGTAACAATTCATCTTTTTTGTGATTGTGCTAAATTTCCTGGAATCTGATTGTATTATAGTGTCTATGGATGAAGGCACCAGGAGGGATAGTTGGGAAAAGAGAAAAGCCTTTCTCAGCCTCAGGTTTCCACCCCTGAATAAGTGTATATGCTGATGGAGTCAGGTCAGATCTCTAGCATCAGAAACCTGTAGAGCCACTGACTTTCTCTGATAGCTCACTTTGTATCTATACTGAATCCTGTCTTCTCTTTCTCCTTTTACTGGTTGCCCAGGGCTGCTACCAAATTCTGATTCATCTCTTGTATAACCATGATCTTTCTTTTCTATCCTCTTTGCTTTAAGGCCCTCAGAATTTCTATCTGGTTCTGAAATAGATCCTTCCTTTTATACCAATTCCTTGTGACCCAAGCTCTCATACAATGCATTGGATTAATTCTCATACTGGGTTCTGATGGACTGATTCCATCAATGTGCTCTTACTTAACAAAGGTCTCTTTGTTATCCCTCCAATTCAGTCCTTAATGTAATAACTTAGACAACTATGCTACCATTTCATTACATTATTTCATGTGTTTCTCTCTCACCTACAAAACAATAAAATGTATTAACTGCTTGGTCAAGTCTGTGTTGTGAGAATTTTCAAAGCAAAGGATGTATTCATTTAAGCATCTTGCACATATAATCTCATTTAGATATCACAGTAATAAAGTAGGTACTACAGAAATTACTCTCAATTTCAAAATTAAAAAAATGAGACAAGAGAAATGACTTACCCATGATTACACAGCTAGAAAATCCCAGTTTTCCTGACTCCAAACCCACTGTTCTATTTACTATATCTAACCGCAAGTGCATTGGTGGGACTAGATGATTTTAAAGGTCTCTGAATCTTCAGGCTTCCTAACAATGAAATTCCATTCAGTCCTCAATTAATTAAAGTCCTTGATATAAGGAAGGTATCTTTGTTTAGGAAGCCAACTTCTTGATTGAAGTCTCATCCTTACACAAAGATAAGTAAATACAAAATAAATGCAAAGTAAACATAAGGAGAGGATCAAGATTAGCCTCTCTTAGAAAGTGGTGCTTGAGCTGAATTTCATTTTAAAAGTTACAAGACAAAAAAAGTGACTCCTTCCACAATGGAAGGTTACTTGCCCAGGATCAGAAAATATGTCAGCAGAGAAGCAAGACATAGAATCCATGATCTATTGCTCGTGAGGTATCTAAGTGGCACAGTGTACAGAGTACTGGGTCCAAAGTCAGGAAGACTTCAAATTCAGCCTGAGACACTTATTGAATGTGTGACCCTGAGCAAGTCATTTAACTTTATTTGCCCCAGTTTCCTCATTTGAATGAGTCAAGAATACCTCAAATGGGAAAAGTTAGATACAATGAACAACAATTATAGCAGTGCCTCAGCAGACAAATTGGTTATGGGAGTCTTAAAAATGCATATCATAAGATGGAAGACAGTATTTACAAGACAGATTGTCAGGTGGTTCTTTTTTAAATCTTTTTGGTTTGCTTGCTATGTCTGATGAGTTTTTAAATGATTATTATGAATGCCATTAGCTCATTTGCTTATATGTCTAATCTTAATTTTCTGATTTTCTCCGGGATGAGTAGAGCTAGTTAAGAACACCTGTGAGCATAGAGGGAGTAAAAAACTCTCTCTGAACATCATGGGCCCACTTCCTTCGCTCTTCGCTACATAATTCTAACATTGAGTTGGGGGGGGGGGGGAGAGAGAGAGAGAGAGAGAGAGAGAGAGAGAGAGAGAGAGAGAGAGAGAGATAAATTCTGCAGGTGTATTTCTTTCTCTCTCTGATCAGTTCACTTTGTTGTTTTTCCATTTTTATGCTATCTTGAACAGTGTATAATTAGCCTCCTTAACAGCTCTAAAACTATTTTAAAATATTTCATGAGTTGCTGTCAGTGTTGACAGAGAGCTAATAATACTATCTGTTTCATTCCTAGGGAATACACCAAAATCACTATGTCACTGCTAAAAATGACAGTCTGCTTAGAGCCTATGGCAACAGATTCAACAGTGTTGTTGACCTAGAAAGTAAAGCAATTGGTTAAGAGGTCTTCAAATATGAGGGATAGTACAAAGGAAAGAATTTTGAATCAGATGAAAAAAAATTCAAATATAGATTCACAAATAGAGAGTAACAGGCCTCCATGCAACTACTTTAGTCCTTGTTTGTCTAATCTATGAATGTTAGGGATTGTAAGAAATTCCTTTCAGTCCTTGATCCTGTAATCTTTCTTTGTTCTGAAAGTTACTCATAGTATCAGGCATACTTGAGGTTAGGATATCAACTCTTTTTTTTTTTTGTTTTTTAGGGTTTTGCAAGGCAATGGGGTTAAGTGGCTTGCCCAAGGCCACACAGCTAGGTAATTATTAAGTGTCTGAAGCTGGATTTTGACTCAGGTATTCCTGACTCCAGGTGTTCTATCCACTGCACCACCTAGCTGCCCCCAGGATATCAACTCTTGAAGGAAATTAGAAAGGATGAAAGATATATAGGGAATGATTGAAGGAATTATGGCTATATAGATGGACTTAAAAAGAAATGGCACTGGAAGAATCAAAACTAATTTGGAAGTTCTAGTGATAAATATAAATGTATTTATGGAATTATATATGATATATATGCATATACACCAATATACATATATATATAAAGTTTCCACTTATATTTATATTATTTTTATTTGTGTATTTTATGTTGATTTTATTTATTTATTGAATTAGAAATTTCCTTAAAATAGGATTTAAATCTTCATTAAACATTAATGTTAATAAGAAGTCCTTAGTTTCCTTCAAAGTTCAGTTCAATTGAATTCTCCTATATGAGGCTTTTCCTGATTTCCCATGTAGTAATGCCTTTCCCCTGAAATTACCTTGGCTTTATTTTTGTACATATTTTATACAAGTAGATATAATTCTCCTAGATAGAACTTCAGCTTCTTGAAGACAAGAGCTAAATTTTTGTCTTTGTATTTCTAGAATTTGGTACATGGGAACTGACTGACTTCAACTTGAGGTAAATTGTCAATAGTTTCTGCATTGATTGATGATGATCTGTTAAGAACACTATGGAAATGTTCAATCCATGTCTCTAGAATCATTTCCCTAAGTCAATCAGTCCCTAGCTGAAGCTCCACCTGAAATATCATTAGGCTCCTTTCAAGTGACAAAACACCTGGTGCTGATTCTATACTAGCTGAGATTTACAAGGTGGAGAGTCCATTGCTCATTCAAAAACTGACTGAATTGTTCTACATTATATAACATGAAGAGGTTATCCCCCCAAAATTCAAGGATGCCTCCATAGTCCCTCTCTGTAAAGGTAAAGGGAATAGACTGTCCTGTGACAATCACAAGGATATTTCTCTTTTAGTCATTGCTGGTAATATCCTTGCCAGAGACCTCAATAAACTGATCTTTCTAGAAGATGATCACCTCCCTGAGAACCAGTATGGCTTCAGAAAGGATAGAAGAACAGTTGATATGGTGTTTGTTATGCTACAACTGCAGGAAAAAATGCCAGGAACAGAACAGAGGTATGTACACAATATTTGTAGATCTGACCTATGATACTGTTAGTTATGAGGACTTATGAAAAATTATATCAAAATTTGGTTGCCCAGAGTTCATTGGTATTGTATATTAATTTCATGGTGGCATGCATGCCAGGGTAGTAGATGGATAGTAGATGATGCTCTTGAGATTTTTCAATCACCAATGGAGTAAAACAAGGATGTGTCCTTGCTCCCATACTTTTTTGGCATGATGTTTTCAACCATGTTTTCAAATGCCTTCACCAAGGATGAACATGGCCTCTAGATCAGTTAGCCACACTGATGGCATATTCGTTGACTTGAAAAGACTGCAAGTCAATACCAAAGTGGAGGGAGTGTTGGTGCATGATCTTCTGTTTGAAGATGATTATGTACTCAATGTAGCCTCTGAAGCTGAGATACAATAAAGTTTGGATCTATTCTCTGCTCCTTGTGCTAATTTTGTCCTAACAATTAACACCAAGAAAACACAGGTGCTTCATCAGCCAGCACCACACCATCCATATGTGGAATCATCGATAACAACAAAACAGAGAAGTTTTGAGTAATGTGGACAAGTTCATTTACCTTGCCAGCATCCTTTCCAAGGATGTACACATTGACAAGGAAGTTGACGCTCCCATTGCCAGAACCAGATCATTATTTGGGAGACTACAAAAGAAAGCATGGGAGAGAAGAAGTATTAGATTGACTACCAAATTGAAGATCTTCAGAGCCTTTGCATTGACTTCATTGCTATATGCCTGTGAAACCAGCAACATCTCAGGAAACCGAATCGCTTCCATTTAAATTTTCTTAGGAAGATTCTGAAGGGGGCGGCTAGGTGGTGCAGTGGGTAGAGCATCAGCCCTGGAGTCAGGAGGAGTACCTGAGTTCAAATCTGGCCTCAGACACTCAATAATTACCTAGCTGTGTGGCCTTGGACAAGTTACTTAACCTCCTATTGCCTTGCAAAAAAAAAATAATAAAGATTCTGAAGATCACCTGGCAGGAGAAGATAGCAGACACTGAGGTCCTTTCTCAAGCTCATCTACCTAGCATTCCAACATTACTATAGAGAGTACATCTATAATGGGCTGGGCAATTTATTAGATTGCCAGATCTACACCTGACAAAAAAAACTATTTTTTGAAGAACTCAAACAGGGAAAGCACTCACAAGGGGGTCAGAAGAACTGATACTGAGATACCTGGAAGGTCTCATTGAAGAACTTTAGAACTGATTGTACTGCAGGGCAGCTAGGTGGTGCAATGGATAGAGCACCGACCCTGGAGTCAGGAGGACCTGAGTTCAAATCTGACCCAGACACTTAATAATTTCCTAGCTGTGTGACTTTGGGCAAGTCACTTAACCCCATTGCCTTAAATAAAATTTTTAAAAAAGAACTGATTGTACTGCATGGGAGACACTAGCACAGGACCACTCAGCATAGCATGCCCTCATCAGTGAGGGTGCTGCTGCACTCTATGAGAAAGGCAGAATTGAAGCAGCTCAAAGGAAAAGTGACATGTAAGTTTAGAGTACCCTCCCCAGGTATTCACATAGTTTATTTCTGCCTGACCTATGGTAGAACATTCTGAGTTTGTATTGGTCTGAGCAGCCAGTCAGACACACTATAATTTGTCTCAAACATAGTGATGTAGTTTTGGTCTTCTTCAATAATGAAGGATGAGAAACAACCAACCAACCAACCAACCAACTAGCTGTGTGCCATTGCCTTGTCAAAGTACATGAACTTATTCACATATTCAAAACTTCTCCATTTGCTATAACTGTTGGTTCCACATATGGATGGTGTGATGTTGGCTGATGGAGGACCTGTATTTTCTTGGTGTTAATTATTAGGACAAAATTTGTACAAACAACAGAGAACAGATCCCTACTTTGAGTCATGTGAGCTTCAGAGACTGCATTGAGACACAGTTATCTGTAAACAAAAGATCATGCACCACCACTCCCTCCACTTTAGTCTTGTCTTGCAGCCTTTTCAAGTTAAAGAATGTGCCATCAGTGAGGTAGCTGACCTTGAGGCCATGTTCATCCTCAATGAGGATATTTGATAACATGGCTGAAAACATCATGCTAAAAAGCATGGAAGCAAGGGCACAGCCTTGTTTCACTCCACTGGTGACCAAGAAATCATGAAAGCAGCATCCATTATCCAGAACCCAGGGAAGCATGCCATCGTGAAATTGATATATAATATGATAAACTTCTTATGGGAAATTATGTCAAAATTTATTCATGTATTAAAGTAGGAATAGTTGGTACAAAAACATCCCCCCCAAAATTCTGGGGTAAACTTTTCTACAAGTACCTAAAGAGTTCAGAGGAAAGAGGACTCAGATTTAGAAAATACATAAGATGAAGGGGTAACTCTTACCTTGTGTTTTTTTTTTAATGTTCTTTGCTGAATGTTCAAGAAGCTCTAGTCTGTTACATGCTCTCTGTTGTTCTCCAAGGCTCAATGGTCTTGGAAAATTGCCTTTCCTCAATATATTTCAGTATCATCATTCTATCTCTCAGCTCTGGTGCAGACAGTGCCATCAGTCCGTGCTATTATGGGGAGATCGCTATTCACACAGAGAGGAGCCAGCATGTCTAACCTTTTTAAATTCACAAGATCATCCTCTGGTTAAGGTGGGATGGAGGCTTTCTCCACCCCACCCCCAGTTCCTACCTCCACCCTCTCTTCCATTTTAAGCAATTCTCTTTCAAAGACTCTTGAGTTTTTTGACTACTAGGGTGGACTGGTACTGGAATTTTCTGATGGTGAACTGACTTGCTGTTTTATTCAAGCCCCACAGGGCTTGACTGATTCTCTTCAGTCAACCACAAGACATTTCCTGTGTGGTGCCATCTGCTTTCATCCATTTCTATCTAGTTTACACTTGTGATGGATTGATTCCATAGAGATGTGAGGACTTATTCATACTTACTCCATACTTTTGATTGATTGATTCTATAATTTGAAGAGGCATTCAGTTGATGATGATGTAAAGACATAAAGCATCTTGTTAGAAGTAATAAGTGGAGCTCAGAGTATTGGACACACCCCCTTCCCTTACAATAGGATCTAAATAGATGTAGATCTAGGCATGAGCTTGGAGACCAACTGGTCCAACCCCTTCATTTTACACATGAGAAATGCAGGGATTAGAAGACTTAAAAGATTTGCCCAAAATCATACAAGTGGCAAAACTGACATTTGAACTCAAGATTTTTGCTAGTAAATCTATTCAAGAGGGGGCAGCTAGGTGATTCAGTGGATAGAGCATAGGCCCTGGAGTCAGGAGTACCTGAGTTCAAATCTGGCCTCAGACACTTAATAATTATGTAGCTGTGTGGCCTTGGGCAAGCCACTTAACCCCATTGCCTTGCAAAAAAAAAAAAATAATCTATTCAAGAAGAGATTAAAGTGCCTAGCTGTGATAAGCTACCTGGAATGAGTAAACCAAAGTAATCATTTACATAAAAAGCAGGGTAGATCTGATGGTGTTGTACATGATGGCAAATGGCTAGCTAGCCTTAGAGCCAGTCAGAATAGAAGTTAGTAACTGTATGACACATTAAAAACAATCAATCCTCTATATGTAAAAAAAAGGTAAAATAGTAATAACAGAACAAAATAAAACAAAATCCCTATAGATCACATACATAAGCAAAATTGTAGAGTAGGCAGTATGTCTTACAAAGGGTTTTTTTTTTAAGACATCTCCTTCTAATCTAAACCTACATCACCCATATCACAATCCCCCAGACCCACTGCACTTATTCATCTTCAGGATAAACAATTTAAGAAATTGTAAAATTGGCAAAGAAGGTCTAGATTATCCTTTACAAGATAGTCAATGATCAGTGTAAACATTGAACTAGGCCATGGGGTAGTTCTCAAATTCCACTTATGGTTATTACTAAAGGCGAGTTATTCCCATTAGAGGCAGGGTGATAAAAAGGGTTGACAGCTAACTTCCATACAATTCTAACACATATAAGTAATTCTGGGTAAGCCATCTAGATAACTCTCAGAGATTTTAAGTTGTTGAAAAATTATATCATCAAACTATATTATCAAAATCATAGATTCAGATTAAAAAACCATATTCCAATATATGCTCTGCTACTAATATAGTTACAATTATTATTTTAATTATATCTAGCTCTGGGAGAGAAATAAGTATTCACCTCTAAGATTGAAATTAACTCTGAACTAACATAGAACAGTAGAGTGAGCACTTTTCTTGAAGTCAAATGCCATAGGTTTGCATCTCAGCTCTGTGACCTTGAATAGGTCATTTCTTTTTTTTGAACTTCTATAAAATGAGTACAATAGTACTTGTCCTATCTTACTCACAAGGTTGCTGTGAGGAAAGAGCTTTTCAAATGAAAAAGTACTATAGAAATGTGAGTAGCTGTTACCTCATCTATATTTCTTCAATTACAAAGTGAAGAAGACTCACTAATGAAGAATCTTCTCTTTTTTTAGAAGCCCAAAAACCATTCCAAGCATTTCCCATCAAGCCATAGGTCCATCATCTGTGTTAACAAAAGCATCCCATAATCTTGGAGGAATGAGCAAAAAAGTTGCACTGAAAATTCTAAGACCTTTAATTAATCAACAGATTTCATCCCAGTAAGTACCTCATGTGCCAGGCTTAAGCCCATAAGGAGAAATTAGGACAAACCACATGTATGTATACCCATAAGTAAATCAGGGCTATTGTGAGGCTCAAATGAGATAATGGGTAAAAGGTACTTTGCAAATTTTAATGTCCTATTTCAATGCCTATTTTTGTCATTATTGTCATTGCTATTGTTGTTGTAGTTATCGCTAGGCTTCAGTTTTCAGGCAGGGAATTTCGGTTCAGGTTCAGCCATATAGACATTTGCTGGTAAATGTTTGAACAATAAAGTTCTCTCAGGAGGAAAAAAAAATCTATACACACACAAGTCTAAACAATCAGAAATGTAATAAATCAAACTTTGGTGTGCATGATTGTCCTGAGATGGAGATGCTCATGCTGAAAATTTAGCTATGATCCTACAAAGGTTAGAGTGAACTCTGGCATACTCCTCAAGAAGATGCAAAATATATAAAAAAGTCAAAATAAGATTGGGGGTGGGGGTGGGAGTGGGGAGGACATGGAGATATCAATAGCTTGGAAGATAGAGTCTCCATATAAGAGGGGACATTTAAATCAAGTTTTTGAGACAACTAAGGATTATAATAAGTAAAGGTAAGAAGGAAGAAAAGTTCCAGACATGGAAGACAACCAGGATCAAGTGCTGCAGATCTGAGTAGCCATGTATTAAGATTATAGATTCCCCACTTCTGAAGATGACATCTAAAGTCATTTCCTGTTATTATTTTTTATGAGTCATTTGCTCCAAAATAGATAAAAGTTGTATACAATAGAATTCACACCAGTTTATAATCTTGTGTGACCCTGCTCCCTTCTCAGGCTAGTTCCCTGAAACTACTCCTAGGTGTAGCAGCTATTCAAAACCACAAGGTATATGTGCAAAACCATTGTCATACAGCCATCACAACAAAATGACTCAGATCAGATCTGACATCGGTGGGCAGAATGGTAAAAGAAGAGTATTCTAGAATGGAGAAAGAGAAAGATGGAGAAAAGGTGAAAAGCACAAAGGTAATAAGAGATGGTAAAGAGAGTCGATAAATTAACATTGTGAAAGTCAGTTGACTATTAAAGAGTATTTTAAAAAAAAATTTTATTTAAGGAAATGGGGTTAAGTGACTTGCCCAAAGTCACACAGCTAGGCAATTATTAAGTGTCTGAAACTGGATTTGAACTCAGGTACTCCTGACTTCAGGGCCAGTGCTCTATCAACTGTGCCACCTAGCTGCCCTAAAGAGTATTTTTTTTTAAAATACAACTGGATTTAAATTTTACTACACATTATTAATTTAAAAAATACGTTATTATAAGCTGAATTCTTCAATCATCAATTTACAGAAACACACAAGAATAAAATTTATATTATTTGATTCCTAAATTAGAATCAATCTGGTTCTATATCCTGTGATAATTTAAAAATTCTTTCTCCTTAGCCTAAATCAGGGCTGTCCAAAATATGGCCCACGGGCCACATGCACCTGCAATATGATTTCATGCAGCTGATCTCATGAACATGAACATGATTGCATGAACAAAAAATAAAATAATAATTTGCATGGAATGCATATTAGATTTTTTAATTTTTTCACTAATAAATAATCTGATGTTAACTGTCTTTGGTGTTTTTAAGTATTATTACAGATAGAACATATCACATGGAATTTTCAATCTGTGGGTTGCATTTCATCTGTAACATACAGACTAGTCAATATGCCCCTACTTTTATACTGTTCTGTTGTTGCTTTGTTATTTTATTTACTTTCGTGCTCCTTGTCTTCACCTATCGTATTGATGACCCATATTCCCCCACTTTCTAAGAAGTTAAAAATACCATGACTTTTAATAGTACTTACTAAACCTGGCAAGTTTGAAATTATCCATTTTGTATTTATAATGTTTTCTATCTCTTCATTAAATAAGGTGTGCCCCTTTCCATAGATCTAATAGGCTGTTCCTTGTTCTCTTAAATGGTTTATTATATCTCCTTTTATGTCTAAATAAAGTTTGTAAGACTACAAATTATTATATTAATGAACTGTATTTTTTATTCTGGCTGTGACCCTTAAATAATTATTTTAATTTACTGCAGCCCTAAGATAACCTAAGGTTGGACATCCCTGGCTTAAATCATTCCAAGTGAATCTTTGATTCTTAGGGGGCTTAACGCTTTTTTGTCACCTCTGAGCCAAAAAAATCTATAGGCTACCTTCTGAGGGTTAGTTGCTTTTCCTCTGAAGAATATTTTTTAAATGATAACAAAGCTAGAGGTTCATCCTACTCTAATCAGAGAATTTGGTGAAGTACAATAAGATTCAAAGCAACTGCAGTTAAATATTCTCATTTTCATTTGTTTTATTTCTTTTCATTCTACTCCTTGCTAATAATATATAGTACAGGTCTATTAGTAGATATTATCTAAAGTTATTCTCTTTGCTTTTGGTGTAAATGAATGAATGGCCATATAAATAAATAAGCAGATAAAATAGGCAGATAAATAAATAAATAGATAAAACCTTGATAAATGAGTAAATGAATTAAACTGAATGAAAAAATAAAAATAGATAAATTATTTGAGTGATTGATTATAAAGTTATTTTATGAGGTGAATTCTCTGGACTTGTTAATAAAATTGAGTATTTATCTAGTTTTACAGTAAGGAAGTACTTTCATCTCAGTTTTGCATACCTGCTATAGTTTGATAGTTTGACAACATTTTTTTCAAAGTAGTTCTAGGTATGGTACTGAATCAATTAACCATTGAATTTTAATATTCTGGTCTGTCCTCCACCCCCAAAATTGTTTGACAAAGAAAATTAGAGTCTTGTGAATCCTTAATTTATTTTTTAATGAAATAAAATATATAAAAATATAAATTTTATATCTCTCCTCCCTAACTGAACTCTACAATAAGTGCATAAAAGAACTTCAGATAAGTTTTTCTTTGGGAAGGAGAAATCTGGAGGAGAGGAGGGAGCTCACCCTAAACATTTTTAAAATTTTTTTTAACAGACTAAGTTCTGTTTTTTAAAAGACTGTTCAGCTTCTGATAAAGTTAGTGCTGATTATATTCAATAGTATGATTCACTTCATCTTTGTACATAGGAGAATAACTTGGACCCAACAATAGTTGCAGATTTATATGAGAGAATATAAAGCAACAACAGAAAATGTGCTCTTTCTGAGTTACAAATGTCAACTTTTCAGAAAACAGCACCATTTCAGAAAATAGTTAGAGAAATGCTGGCAAAATTGACTTCTGTTAAAATCAAGTTGACAAATACACATGGAGCACCTACTGTGTATAAGATACTGTCTGAGGTCAAATGAGGAAGGATAAAAAGATGAACAAGTCTCTGCCTTTGACATAATAAACACCACAGTTGGATGAGTTGATGACTTAACAAAATACAATACAATGATCTGAAGACTGGTGAAGGAGAGGGTTTAATGCCAGACTTGGAGTTAAAGATGTGAGTTTATAGTTCAGATAGAAAGTCTTGAATTCGAATTCTGTCTTAGATGTTGTCTGTAGGATTCTGGATTTCACTTTCTTCATTTATAAAATGAGGAAGTTGAATTCTATGACCCCTTAGAGCCTTACCCTCTCTAAATCTTCTTTCATATAATGGAGTGATTAAGTGATTTATCTAGGGACCAAGAATTTGTATGAATTACATAGGGAATTTGGACCCAGATATTCCTGACTCTAATCCAAGTATTCTACCTCCTACCTGCAGGCAAGTATACAAACGTTTAAAGTCAAAATGTAAACATACTAAATGTCATAAGAGTGGTGGAGCCAAGATAGTGGAGTAAAGGTAGAGACTCACCTGAGCACTCTCTCTGCATCACTCCAAATACCTTTATTTTATTTTTATTTTTTTAAGGTTTTTTTGCAAGGCAAATGGGGTTAAGTGGCTTGCCCAAGGCCACACAGCTAGGTAATTATTAAGTGTCTGAAACCAGATTTGAACCCAGGTACTCCTGACTCCAGGGCCGGTGCTTTATCCACTGTACCACCTAGCCGCCCCCAAATACCTTTAAATATTGAGACTAAACAAATTTTGTGGAAGAATCCACAAAAAGACAGAGTGAAACAATTTTCCAACCTGAGACAATTTGAAAGATCAGTGGAAAATTCTGAGGTAAGAGAAGAGCACAATGTAGGGTGAACTCCACCATCAGCGTCAGGTACCAGCAATCCAGGAACAGGCAGTGGACCAACTAAGTCAGTGGCAGTGGTGGCAGTTTCCAGGCCTCTCAGCCCAGAGACTACCAATTCAGTAGATCAGTAGGAAGTCTCTCCTGCCAGTGAAGCACAGTTCAGCCCAGGCCTCAGCATTGTAGACCCAGGTCCAGTGGACCAAGAGCAGTCCTTGGGTGCCACTGAAATGGCTGCAGTGGCAGCTGCTTCCAGAGCTTCAACCCACAAACAGTAAGGGGGTCAGAAGATTTCAGGAGTCTCTGCATTCAAGACTCTACTGCATTGCCCAAATTTGGATCTGGGTCAAAGTCCTGGGTTGCAATCCCAAGGAGGGAGGGAGAAGTAGCACAACAGATCTTGCTGTCACTGTGAACCCTTCTCACAATTCCAGAGTAGAAAAAAATACTTGTAGTCATCCACAGTCCAGAGCACAGACCAGGAGAGTAGTAAAAATCATACCACCTTACAAAAATACCACCTTAGAAGAACTGAAAACTTGCAGGTCCCTAAAAGTATCACTGAAAACATCTGCAAAAAAGCCCAAAACCTTGGAACGGTGTGCCCTCCAACCAGGAAGCAGAACCCTACCTTAAGAAAGACTTAAAATTAAGGTATAACCTGGGGAAACGAGCAAACAACAGAAGAAAAAAGGTTTACTCTGGTGACAAGAAAGATCAAAATAAATTCATCTCAGGCCATGGAAGAATTCAAAAAAGGATTTTGAAAATCAAATAAGGGAAATAGAGGAAAAACTGGGAAGAAAACTGGAAGTGATACAAGGAAAATCATGAAAACCAAATGAACAGTTTAGTGAAGGAAAAAATAAGACTGAAGATCCAATATTTCTAGTAGGTTACTAGTTCTAGGAACTAAAATCTGAGGAAATTTTCCCTTGGGTGATATCAAACATCCTCTAGCTTGAATTGCAATACCTTATTCCCGATGTAAATTATCATGTGTTCTATGTATTGTCTGGCATATTCTAATTTGTACAACTCTGATTTTTGTTTGTGATTGGACTGGAAAATGGGTCTCTTTGCTATACAATAATAGTGAATGTCCTTGTGTAAAAAGAATTTATTCAGAAGGGAATCAAGCCTTTGAATACAGTTTGAAGAAGTCATCCTTTCTTGCACAGCAGCAAGGAAAAGAACCTGAACATAAAAAAAAAAATTTGTATTGACTACAAAAATATTAATTGGACAGACAGAGATTCTTCTAGTCTGGTATCTCCTCTATAAGAGAGCAGATATGTCAATCTCATAGCTCTAATCTCTTGCTCCCCTCCTAGCAGAATCCCTGCCAGAGGGGTTATCAAGATTATAGATATATCTATTCATACTTCTCAGTGATCTAAATTTTGATAAATTCACTTGGGCATACACATAAACTACAGGGAAAACACACATATACCTTATAAATGCATATTATTTCTTCCATTAAATTGAACACCAGAACTTTCCTTTTTCTCTGTATCCCCAATGCTTATCAGAGTGTATAACAAACAATTAATAAATGCTTATTGATTTTTTTGACTCATCCTCAGAATGTCAAGATCATCCCCTCCAGAAGAAGATTAATTTTTTTTCAGCACCAAATATTTAAGGATTTTTCCCCCCTCCTTCCTCTTTTGAACATTTTTATGGTCTTCATCTCCCAGGCACATATCAGTATTCTTCTCTGCCACATCATATCCTTTATACTTTTCCTTTTCTATCGGAACTCATTCATTTTCCTGTGTTCCCTGTCTGTAGTATTATGATAATAGTTCTATGAATTACACCACTCTTCTTCCAAATGCTGAAGTTAAAAATTTTCAAGGTATCCTTGATTTCTTCCTCATCCTCATATCTTGCATTCAATTTGTTGGCATGTCCTGCTGAGCATCATGTCATGATCCCTCTTGAATCCATCCCATCTTTCCAATTCTATCCACATTCAAGTCCTCATGACCCCTTCCAAACTACACTAGAATCTCAACAATTCTGTTTTGTTTCACCACTTAATTTAGATATGAATGTTTCTAATGTATAACTCTAGAGACTTTATTAGCATCATGAAAATTCTTGAATAACTTCTTGTGGCAGTGTGGTATAATACAAAGACCATTGGACTTAAAATCAGGAGAGACCTGTCTTTGGTTTCTAACTATAATGTTTATCAATGATAAAATTATAGACAATTGACTTGAGACAATTTACTTTTCTGAGACTCAGTTTCCTCATTTGTAATAAGGGACTATCTACCTCCCAGGGTTATGAGGTTGGCAATTTCTAAAACTTATAATGTCAAATAAAATTGGTCTATTAATATTATTGCCTACTGATCAAAGTACACATCTATAATACATTTTTCAGGGCCTTCTAGGATATTGATCTTTATATTAGTGCTTTATATAGCATTTCTATAGTATTTTAAGGTTTGCAAAACACTTTACAAATAATAGCTCGTTTGAGCCTTACAACAACTGGGAGGTAAGCTCTTGTAATTTTCTCAATTTTATAGATGAGGAAACTGAGGAATGGTAATGGTTAAGTGCACCCAAGGTCATGCAGTTAGTAAGAGATCCAGTTTGAGCTCAGATTTTCCTGACTCCATATCCAGTGCTCTATCTACTAGGTCACCTAGTACCTCAACATACTTTTATAGGGCAGCAAGATGGCATAGTGGACAGAGTATTTGGTATTAGGGAGACCTTCATTCAGATCTTACCTTAGACACTTGATAGCTGTGTGACCCCAGGCACTTAGCACCAGTTGTCCCCTCAAAAAATTAATAAAAAACAAATAAAAACTATATATTTCTAGTCTTAGTACTCTACATGCTGCTGCTAAACTGAACTGCCTAGTCATCAATTCCATCACTTATATTGCACTTTCTATCTTCATTTAATTGCTCACACCCATATCTGGAATGCTCTTTACTCCATTTCTTTCCCAATCAGTTATAAAAATCCTTCACATCCTTTTGGACCTAGCTCTGTTTACTGTGCCCTTCTTTCAGGAAGCTTTCCCTGATTCCCTCAGTTGGAAGCAAGTTACCCCTCTTCAGAGGATCCCTGAACTAGATAGTAAGTGGACACTTCACTGAACCTAGAGTTTGGAAGACCCAAGTTCAAATGTGGTCTGAAATACTACTTGTATGAGCCTGGGAAAGTCAGTCAATCTATATTTGCCTCAGTTTCTTCACCTATAAAATGGGAATTATAATGGTGCTTCCCTCACAGGATGACTGTGAGGTAATATATATTAGCACTGACACAAAGGTAGGTCCTATGCAAATGCTTATTCCCTTCAACCCATACGTCTTTTTGCCCTTATTCTTCTAATTTTCAGTATAACTATTGCATCATTGTCTTATTTTATTGTAAGCTTCTTGGCATCATTAGTTATCTATGTATTCCCAAAGTATACATCAAAGGCTTGTTAAATGATGAATGAAGCACCATTTGAGGTAAACTCTCTTGCAGAACTTGAGAGGCAAATTAATATTGTGTCTGGGAAGCTAATCTTAGCATCAAGAAGATGAAATTCTAATACTGCCTCTGAGAAGTTCTAGCTTGGTCACCCTGGGCTAGGCACTTTACTTGCTCTCTGCCTCAGACAACTTCCTTAGTTACATCTGTATCAGCCAGGAGAGTTTCCACTCTAGATGTTAGCTACACTTATGAAATCACAGGTTTGTTTCCCCACTCCCCAAAATGGAAGAAAGAGGCAGAAAACTAGATGCAAGGACTTTGGTAGATGAGCCATTTACACTTCCTAACAGGATAAAAACTCCCAATCAATCCCTGAACTTAGTTATAATCATAAGAATATTCCTTTATTCACTTAACTTCCCTAATATACTGATGCTTTACTTTTGTAAAGTCAGTTGTGCTCCAGATTCCATAGAGTTAGCACCAAGACTGATTCCTATAAAAAAGAAAATTGAGCTAGAAGGGGATCTGCTTGTAAAGAAACCTTTTATAAGAGCAGACTTCCTTAGTGCTGTCTGTCAGATGTGGAAAATGCAGGGCAGCTCATAACAACTATAAATGCCACACTCTCCAATTGGAAATGAAAGGAAGAAACATGAGACTCCTGGAAATATATATAATGACCAACTTTATAAAAATTGTGACAGGAGAGAATAAAATGTCATTAACTTCTCAGGTGACAAAATTACTCCATGGGGAAAGGAAAAAAAAACGAAATATATATATGTATATATATATATATATATATATATATATATATATATATATATGAAGTACTTCAGCCTTAGAAAGACTATAACTTGCTTCAAAAAAAGGTATAAAACCCAAAGTATTGCAAACTTTGGGAGGGAAGGGGATTAAGCAAGGAATTAAAGAGATTCACAGTATGTAGTGGTCGCTTGCCAAAACTTTATAGGAAAGTAATGGAGACGCTAGAGACTGAAAGTATTAAACCTGTTATGGGGAAGAAACCCAAAGTGCCAGACACACACATCTACTGTATTGACTTTGGCAAAACTTTTGTACCTTGTCACGCCAATAAAGTTATTGAAATTGAAACTGAGGATGAAATTGAAATAGTGCAGACACTGAGAGCCAGAAGCTCATAACAGAGATCCAAATTTTCCCCAGAGGAAGCAGGGTTATAAGTAGCTGAAGTAATGAAACATGAAGAGTGTATTTAAGAGTGTCAGAGGGAGTTCTTGATCTTTTAAAAGATGAAGAAGAGAAAGAGAAAAGAAAAGGGCAAAGTGGAGAAGGAAGGAAGGAAGGAAGGAAGGAAGGAAGGAAGGAAGGAAGGAAGGAAGGAAGGAAGGAAGGAAGGAAAAGAGAGGAAGGAAAACAAAAACTATTTAGTAAAAAATATCAGATAACTGGGAGCAGCTAGGTGGCACAGTGGATGGAGCACTGGTCCTGGAGAGGAGAACCTGAGTTCAAATGTGACCTCAGACACTTAATAACTACCTAGCTGTGTGACCTTGGGCAAGTTGTGTGTGTGTGTGTGTGTGTGTGTGTGTGTGTGTGTGTGTGTGTGTGTGTGTGTGTGTGTAACAGAATATTACTTCCTGAGCAAGAGGTTGCTTGGTACCATCAAGTTTTTCTCATGATAAATCATAGGCAAAGGGAGAAAGTGTCATCTAGTCACATATAGGATAGACAACACACAAACTATGAAGTATAAAAATAAACACAAAACTGATTCCTGTCAGATCTCTTGACTATACTTTCCCTATTTCACCATTGTACCTTACTTGCAGTTTCCCCCCTGGATTATCCATCATCCACTGCAATGCTTTCATTCTGGAACATACGTTTGCTATATAGGCACCTTTCTTCCAGTGTTTAAGCTCCTCCCAGAGCCTCCTGTTAGAGGGTGCCCTGGTAATTGCTTGACAATCAAAAAAAAAGTACTTACAAATTGTTATCAGGTTTGAGCTTCATTATTAACATTTTCTGCACCATTTTCTTAAGTCAAGACATTCAATAAAACATTTTTTTTATTGATTTGCAGACATAAAGATTCACATAAAAATGTCTGAGATGACTTTAGCATATCCTGGAATCCTGGTCAACCAATTTTCATCTTACTCCAGCTGTACTTCTGATATTTCAGACTTCACCAACAGGCCTAATCTGCCTAATCTCTCACCCATGAACATCAGTAATCTCCTATAGTCTTACCCTCTTATTCTATCTCCATTCCCTTTTAGTGAATTCCTCTTGAAAGCCTCATTTTATGAAGAGGACCATGTCATGATTTGTTTCCCAGGTCTATTCCTGACTTTCAGAACTTCATCTCCAACCTCCTTCCCTAATAGCCCAAATCAGTTTTGTAAACTGTCTTCCACATTAGATTGTAAATTTATTTCTTGATTTGTATACCCAATGATTAGTACAATGCCCCCTTGCCTCTCCTTACTTTGCCTTGCCTATTTTAACTTATGACAACAGCACTCACTTAAACTCTTTGAGATGTAGGCAACTCTTTTAGACTAAAAAGTGTCTATTTGGAAAAATGTATTGAATTAATTAATTGAAGTTCAGAAGAAGGATTATGGAGTAGAAGGTGAACACATAAGATACCATCCTGCTTAAAATGAACTGAAAATTTTTAATTAAGTTCGGCCAGGTTTCAAAAGATCTTGAGAAAGTAAAATCAATTCACAGATTTGATCTCTGTTCTTAAATACATGAATCTTCTTGACATAGAATTAATGTATTTTGGGGTTAATCTCACATGTTTTTTGATATCTGATTTGGAGTCTACCCCTAGGCTTAGGCTACAGATGGAATTTCTTTATTGGACTACCATGGAACCTCTCTAGCTCCTGATTTAGTCTGAAATTCACATACAAAGTATTACTCCATAGATTAATAGAATCATAGAGAGAGAAAATGTTTTCAATTGTTTTCAAATTTTGTATTGATTTTATATTGTAATTTTCTTTTCAAAATGTGTCTCCGTTCATTTACTGAGCAATCCAAAGCTTGTAGTTCTTATAAAGAGAGCAAAAAAAGGTATCTCTGTCAAATTACACAACAGACTAGGTTTATTTTTATCAATTTAGGCAAATTCAATTCCTATAATCCCTCACTTATTCAGAGAAGGGAGATATTTGCACTTTGACATTTTTACTTTAAAACAGTCATTTCGACTGTATATCATTCAGTTTGAAGGCTTCATTCCTGTTTTTGTTTCCATTAACATTGTTGTTTTTCTTGTATATTATGTACAAATATATGTAAATGTGGAAAATTTTAACTATTAATTTATTTACTTATCTTTTTCCAGCATTGTTTTCTTCATGTTGCATCAGAATGGGATGCTTCAGGATGCACTCATGCCTAAGAATCTTTCCACAGTTTTGTAAGGACAAAGACATTTTCATTTTTATAATTTGCATTTGTATCACCAGCACCTTGAATAGGGCACAGCAGATAGTAGGTGCTTAATTTAAATGATTAAATGATTGATTCTTATTTTTTCTTATGATACAGTAATATTGTATCACATTAATGTACCACAAATAATTTAAACTTTTACCACTCCATAAGTATTACTTGTTTCCAGTTTTTTGACACTACAAAAAGTACTACTAGAAATACTTAGATGCATACGAAGGCTTTTTTTCAATATTTGACCTTCTTGGGGCAGGGTTGGGGGGAATGTATGTGATGCTAGGGAAAAATGTAGCCAGCTAAAGGTTTGTGTGGAACATGAAAGAATTCTGATCCAGAAGAAATTTTAAGGACAAAAAAGTTTAAGTACTGCTATGATTAAGAGAAGATAAGGGAAAGAAAGATTGGTCAGCAACAGTAGCCACATGGATGACATAAAACTGTCAAGAGAGGATGAACAAAAAGGAAAAGTATAGGAGCATGAGAGGTTTCCCAGGGGAATCACACTCCCTAAGAGTGAGGGTGAACTTTTAAGGGGCACCTAGGGGACAGTAGGGGAACTTATGGTTAGGGAGGGCAGATAGCTCAGAGAGAAGAGATAAGATAATGAGAGATATGCTGATGAGGGGCAGTAACTCAAAGACTTAATCATATCAAAATAGGACATAGATCATTTGTTTGGGAGTTTTGGGGGGGAGGTTGCTTTTTGTTTTTTTAATTTATTTGTTTTTGAATTTTACAATTTTCCCCCTAATCTTTTCCCTCCCCCACCACTCCACAGAAGGCAGTCCCACAGTCTTCACATTGTTTCCATGTTACACATCAATAAAAATTGAATGTGCTGAGAGAGAAATCATATCCTTAAGGAAAAAATAAAATATAAGAGATAGCAAAATTACATAATAAGATAACTTTTTTTTTAACTAGAGGTAATAGTCTTTGGTCTTTGTTCACACTCCACAATTCTTTCTCTGGATACAGATGGTATTCTCCATTGCAGATACCACCACATTGTCCTTGATTGTTGCACTGATGAAATGAGCAAGTCTATTAAGATTGATCATCAATCCCATATTGCTATTATGGTGTAAAATGTTCTAGTTCTGCTCATATTTCTCAGCATCAATTAATGCAAATCCTTCCAGGCATCTTGAATTCCCACTCCTTCTGGTTTCTAATAGAACAATAGTGTTCCATAATATACATATACCACAATTTGTTCAGCCATTCCCCAGCTGATGGGCATTTACTCAATTTCCAATTCTTTGCCACCACAAACAGGGCTGCTATGAATACTTTTGTACAAGTGATATTTTTGCCCTTTTTCAGAATCTCTTCAGGGTATAGATGCAGTAGTCGTATTGCTGGATCAAAGGCTATGCACATTTTTATTGAGCAGTGGGCATAATTCCAAATTGCTCTCCAGAAACATTGGATGAGTTCACAGCAACACCAACAATATATTAGGGTCCCAGATTTCCCACATCCCTTCCGACATTGATCATTATCCTTTCTGGTCATATTGGTCAGTCTTAGAGGTATGAGGTGGTACCTCAGAGATGCTTTAATTTGCATTTCTCTAATCAGTAAAGATTATGATTATGGATCACATTGATTTCCTCATCAGTAAATTGCCTCTGCATATTCTTTGACCATTTGTCAATTGGGGAATGACTTTTTATAAATTTTACTCAGTTCTCTCTCTATATATATATATATTGGCTATGAGTCCTTTGTCAGAAATACTAGTTGTAAAAATTGTTTCCAAATTTAGCACATTTCTTTTGATCTTGGTTACAGTGGTTTTGTTTGTATAAGAACTTTTAAATTTAATATAATCAAAATTACCTGTTTTTAATGATATTCTCCATCTCTTCCTTGGTCATAAACAGTTTCCCTTTCCACAGATCTGACAGGTAAATGATTCCTTGGTATTCTAGTTTGCTTATAATATTGTCTTTTATGTCTAAATCCTGTACCCATTTTGATCTTATCTTGGTATAGGATGTGAGATGTTGGTCTAATCCAAGTTTCTGTCTTACTAACTTCCAATTTTTCAACAGTTTTTATTGAAGAGAGTTTTTATCCACAAAGCTGGACTCTTTGGGTTTATCAAACAGCAGATTACTGTAATCATTTCCTGTTATCTCTTTTTGCACTTAGTCTATTCCACTGATCTACCACTCTATTTTTTAGCCAATACCAGACAGTTTTGATGACTGATGCCTTATAATTTCAGATCTGGTAGGACTAAGCCACCTTCTTTTGCAGTTTTTTCATTAAATCCCTGGAAATTCTTGCTTTTTTATTTCTCCATATGAATTTACTTGCAATTTTTTCTAACTCATTAAAATAATTTTTTGAATTTTGATTTGTAGGACACTAAATAAGTAGTTTAATTTAGTAGAATTGTCATTTTTATTATATTAGATAGGCCTATCCATGAGCTGTTGATATTTGCCCAGTTACTTAAATCTGATTTTATTTGTGTGAGAAGAGTTTTGTACTTGTTTTCATAAGGTTTCTGAATCTGCCTTGGAAGGTAGACTCCCAAGTATTTTATATTGTCTGAAGTTACTTTGAATGGCATTTCTCTTTCTAGCATTTGCTGCTGTATCTTGCTAGTCATATATAAAAATGTTGAAGATTTTTTTAATATCAATTTTATATCCTGCAACTTTGCTAAAATTGATAATTGCTTCTAGTAGTTTTTTAGATGATTTTTAGGATTCTCTAGGTATACCATCCTGTCATCTGCAAAGAGTGAGAGTTTTGTCTCTTCCTTCCCAGTTTAAATTCCTTAAATTTCTTTTTCTTCTCTTATTGCTGAATCTAACATTTCTAACACAATATTGAATAGTAGGGGTAATAGTGGGCATTGTGTTTTACCTCTAATCTTATTGGGAATGCCTCTAGGTTATTCCTATTGTGTGTGTGTGTGTGTGTGTGTGTGTGTGTGTGTATATATATATATATATATATATATATATATATATATACACATATATGTATATATATATATGTATGTATAATGCTTGTTGATGGTTTCAGATAGATATGCTTATTATTCTGAGGAACAATTCATTTATTCCTACACTCTCTAGTGTTTTTAGTAGATATGGGTGCTGTATTTTTTCAAAGCCTTTTTCAGCATCTGTTGATATAATCATATGATTTCTGATAGGTTTGTTATTGATATAGTTAATTATATTAAGTTTTCTTAATATTGAACCAACCCTGCATTACTGGGATAGATCCTGCTTGATCATAGTGTATTATCCTAGTGATAACTTGCTGTAATTGATTTGCAAAGATTTTATTTAAGATTTTTGCATCTATATTCGTCAGAGAGATAGGCCTGTAATTTTCTTTCTCTGTTTTTGTTCTTCCTGGTTTAGATATCAGTGCCATATTCATGTCATAGAAAGTTAGGCAGAGTTCCTTTTTCACCTATTTTCCAAAGATTTTATATAGAATTGGAACCAACTGTTCCTTAAATGTTTGATAGAATTTACTTATGAATCAATGTAACCCTGGAAATTTTTTCTTAAGGAGTTCCATAATGACTTGTTAAATTTTTCTGACATAGGGTTATTTAGGTATTTGATTTCCTCTTCATTTAACCTGGTCAACTTATATTTTTGTAAATATCCATCTATTTCACTTAGATTATCAAATTTATTGGCATAAAACTGGGCAAAATAATTCTGAATTATTACTTTAATTTCCTCCTCATTGGTGGTCTCATCTTTTTCATTTATCATACTATCAAATTGGCTTTCTTCTTTCTTTTTTTAATCAAATTAACCAGAGGTTTATCAATTTTATTTTTTCCCCCATAAAACCAACTCTTGATTATATTTATTAATTTAATAGTTTTCTTGCTTTCAATTTATTAATTTCTCCTTTAATTTTTAGAATTTCTAATTTGATATTTAATTGGAGGGTGTTGATTTGTTCTTTCTCTAATGTTTTTAGTTGCACATTTGGTTCACTGATTTCCTTTTTCTCTAATTCATTCATGTAATCACTTAAAGATCTATAAAATATACCCTGGCAACTGCTTTGGCTATATTCCATAAGTTTTGGCATATTGTCTCATTATTGTCATTATCTAGGATGGAATCATTAATTCTTTCTAAAATTTGTTATTTGATCCACTCATTCTTAAAATGAGGCTATTTGGGTTCCAATTAGTTTAGGTCTGTCTCTCCCTGGCCCATTACTGCATATGATTTTTATTGTATTATGATCTGAAAAGGATGTATTCACTATTTCTGCCTTTCTGCATTTGATTATTAGGTTTTTATGCCCTAGTACATGGTCTATTTTTGTGTAAGTACCATGTACTACAGGAAAAATAGTATATTCGTTCCTATCCCCATTCAGTTTTCTCCAAAGGTCTATCACATCTACATTTTCTAACAATCTATTTACCTCCTTAACTTTCTTCTTTATTTTATGTTTAGATTTATCTAAATCTGAGAGAGAGGGAGTAGAGTTTTGCTGTCTATCTCTTCCTGTAATTCATTCAACTTCTCCTCTAAGAATTTGGATGCTATACCACTTGGTGCATAGGTATTTAGTATTGAAATTTCTTCATTGACTATGGTACCTTTTAGGAGGATATAGTTTCCTTCCTTATCTCTTTTAATGAGAAAAATTTTTGCAGCCATTTTGTCTGAGATAAGGATTTCTATACCTGCTTCTTCCCTTCAGCTGAAGCAAAATATATTTTTTCCAACCTTTTACCTTTAATCTATATGCATCTCTCTGCTTCAGATGAGTTTCTTGTAAGCAGCATATTGTAGGATTCTGGTTTTTAATCCACTCTGCTGTTTGCCTATGTTTTATGGGAGAGTTTATTCCATTCATATTCAAAGTTATAATTACTAACTCTTTATTGCCTTCCATGCTATCTTCCCTCTGTTTTTATTTTTTCCCTTTTTTTACTTTATCTGTATTTCCCAGTACTTTGTTTCTAAAAAAAGAAAGAAAAGAAAGAAATAAAAAAAAAGATACCACCACTTTCAGTTTGTTTTCCCCCTTTTATCCAACCCTCCTCCCCTTTCTTTCCACTTTCCCTTTGCCCCTTATTCCTTCCCCTCCTTCTTTTAGTTCCTCTTTTCCTCATCCCTCCCCCTTTCCCTTTTAATACTTGAAAGTTAAGATAAGTTTCTTAACTTAACTGAGACTGTATGTATGTATGTTAATTTTAATCAAAATCTGATGAGAATAAGACTCAGGTGGTTCTCAACTCCTCGCTTCTTCCCCTCTATTGCAATACGTCCTTTGTACCTCTTTATGTAATGTGATTTACCCCATTCAATCTTCTCCATCCTCCTGTCTCTTTACTGTCTCTCCTTTTAAAGGAGATGTTGTTTTTAAATCATTCTATCAGAATCACAGATAAGTCATGAGTGTCCATTACATCTGACTAAGTATATTCTCTCTAATAGAGCTACAATTCTCAAGAGTTATGAGAAGCTTTCTCCCAGGTGGGAATGTAGCTAATATCATCTTATTGGATAGCAGATTTTTTCCCTTTATCCTTTCTTTATTTTAACCTTTTCATTTATCTCTTGAGTGTCCTGTTTGAAGCCACATTTTCTATTTAGTTCAGTTCTTTTCATCAGGAAAAGTTGGAAGTCTCCTATTTCATTAAATATCCATCTTTTCCCCTGGAAGAGAAGTCTCAATTTTTCCAGATAGTGCATTCTTGGCTGCATTCCATGCTCCCTTGCTCTTTGGAATATCATATTCCAGGCCTTTTGATCCCTTAATGCTGTTGCAGCCAGGTCCTATGTAATCCTTATTGTGGCTCCTTGTTATCTAAATTGTTTCTTTCTGGCTGGTTGCAGAATTTTCTTTTTTAGCTGATAGTTCTGGAATTTGGCCACAATATTTCTTAGTGTTTTCATTTTGAGATTTTTCTCTGGAGGAGATCAATGTATTCTTTCAATAATTGTTTTGCCCTCTGGTTCCATGATATCAGGGCAATTTTCCATTCCTAAATCCTATAATCTTGAGTCTAGGCTTTTTTTTTTCTCTTCAATGTTTTCAGAGAGCCCAATTATTATTAAGTTATCTCTCTGGATCTTTTTGCAAGATCAGTAGATTTTGCTGATGAGGAATTTTACATTTTATTCCTTTTTTTATTTTTTTGTTTTGTTTGACAGATTATTGTTGTCCCATGAATTCATTAGTTTCCACAGACTCCATTCCTTTTTTAGAGAAGAATTTTATTCATTTACCTTTAGGAACCCTTTTTCCAATTGGTCAATTTTATTTTTGAAGGAGTTTCCCATTTGCTGAATTGAGCATTTGTGAGAATTATTTTCTTTTTTCATTTGAACAATTAAGCTTTTGAGAGATTTATGTTCTTTTTGCATTTGTCCAGTTGTGTTTTCCAAGGATTTGTTTTCTTGTTGCAAAGTGTCAATTTTCTCTTGTTTCTTTTCCCAGTTTTTCCAATTGATTTTGTTTTAAGATTTTTCAAGGCAATGGGGTTAAGTGGCTTGCCCAAAGCCACACAGCTAGGTAATTATTAAGTGTCTGAGGTCAGATTTAAACCCAGGTCCTCCTGACTCCTCCTGCTCCACCTAGCTGCCCTTTCCAATTGATTTTTAAACTCCTTCCTGATTTCTACAAAGAAGTCTTTCTGGGATGGAGACCAATTCATATTCTCCTCAGAATTTCTAGATCTCTTTAAATTAGGGTCTTTGTCTTCTAGGTAGTTTTCTATGGATCCCCCCCCCTTTTCTGATGGTCTTTCTTAATTTTACTAAGATCTTGTATTAGGGGAAGGGCTGGTTCACAGACCTTTGGTGTTCAGATCCCTAGAGGCTTTGTTCACTGGGTTTAGTAACTCTTGGTGGGTTGACCAGTAGGGTGGTTGCTTTCCCTGGAGTGTCTGTGACCTTCATTTGAGGCCCTCTCCCTAGGCCTGGAGGGGGTGGGGGACACAGCTGGATCCTGTAATCCTTGAAAAATGTGGACTATGGCCTGGGGCAAGGTAGTTAATATCTCTCTTCAGCTGAGGGAGCTGTCACTGTGCTTGTTCTGGGAAGAGGGCTTTGCTAAAAGCAATGGAGCTCAGAAGGTGAGCAGATCAACATCCAGCTGCACTTTGCAAATCTCTGTGCTGGAACTCACCCTCCAACCCTGCTGAGACTTCCCAGGCCCCACTCCCACAGCCAGAGCTTCTTAGGTTAATCTGGGTCTCACCCACCCGCACTGGTTCTCTGCTCTCTGCCCCTGGCTCACCTACAGTCCCCTGAAGCACACCTTGAGGTAGATGTTCTTCCCCTAGCTTCTTTTTTCTGGGTTTTGCCAATCAAATTTCTGTTAAGGAATTTGTTTCATATTATTTATGAGTGGAAGATCAGGAGACCTTAGAACAGTGCCTGGCTTCAGTCCATGTCCATCTTGGCTGGAAATATGGAGGATCAATTGTTTTGTTGAAAGGGGCTTGTCTTTGCCAGAGAGGAGATAAGATAATTTACTAAAAGTTGATTGTTCTCATCACAATAACTTGAACTATGGATTTGGGAGTAGGGGTTTGTACTGCCTTGAACAATGTTAAATGTAAGACACATAGTCAGTATAGAGAGAATATATTATAAAATATTTTTCTGTCCAATATTTCCTCTGCTTTATATGTATTCCAGAAGTGGGTTGTCTGGATTATAGGGTACAACTATTCTATTTGCTTCTTTGTTTGCATTATTCCAAATTTCATACCAGATTGATTAGATCAGTTCACTATAATTGTAGTGTATTATCATGTCTGTCTTTTCATTATCCTATTACATTAACTCTTACTACTGTTTGTCAGTTTGCTACATGTAAAGTAAAACCTTACAGTTTTGATTAGAGTTTCTCTTACTATTAGTCATTTCGAACACATTTCATTAGTTGTCAATGACAGTAGACACCTTAAAAATCACTAGGAATCTCAGAATTAGAAGAGACCTTAGAGGCTATCTTTCCAACCAAATGACAGTCATTTATTAAGAGCCGCCTATGTTTCAGGTCTCATTCACAATAATCTCTACAGTGAAGTGGCTGATATCTCATTAAAGGAGATAATATGAACATACATACCTATTGACAAAAAAATAAGGTAATTTGGAGGGGAGGCACTGGCAACAGGAAGGATCAGAAAAGAATTCAAGTAGAAGATGGTGTTGAGTTCAAACTTGAAGTAAAACTAAGGGGAACTTCATTGCAGGTCTACCTGAACAAGAAATCGTAGAAGAATGTGTCTCCTTAGTCTCTGTTTAAAGGCCCCATAAGAAGCTCTCTCCACTGTTGCAAAGTAATAATTCTTAGAAAGAGCTTTTTATTTTACTTGAATAGTGGACAGAGTATTGGAATTGGATCCAGGTAGACATGAGTTTAAACCTTGTATTAGCTGAGCTGTGTGACCTCAGGCAAGTCCAAACTTTTCAGATTTCTCATCTATAAAATAAGGATAGCACTGTCCTCACAGAGTTATTATGAGGGTGAAATGAGCTGACAAATGTTAAGCACATATAAACCATAAGGCACCATAAAAATGCCATTATTACTATTATATTAGCATGAAGATTTAATTTATTTCTCTGCAACTTCTACCCATTTCTCTTAGTTCTGTCTTCTACAGGTCAAAAGAATATTTTAGTGTTTCTTCCTTATGAAGGCCTTCAAATACTTGAAGATAGATATCATGTACCCCTAAACTCTTCTTTTTTTAATCAATTAGAAATTGTTAATTTTCTTATATGTGCTTGGCCAAGAGAAAGTTCTTGCCTTCAAATTTACAATCTATTGAGGGAAAAAATAAGCACAAATATGTGGGCCAAAAAAGCTACATACAAGATAAATTGGAAATAATTTAGAGAGGAAAGTTTTTCTTCCTTGCTCCAATCTACAGGTTTCCTATAGAAGAAATTTTAAGGAGGTATTTAAAGGATTTAATTTAATTTAATATAACTTAAATGTTAGTTAATAGGCAGAGATAAAGAAAGAGAGAACATTTCAGAAATGAAGAATAGACACTAAAAATGCTTATATTTGGGACATAGACTATTTTGTTGCAGCAAGGATATCAGTGTCACTGTAGTGAAGTGGAGTGGAGGATAAGAAGATTTAATAGTTAAAGGTTTTGGAGCTAGATTATGACATCAGATTAGAAAAGTGCTTAATTTACTGTCTGACATATGATAGTTGCTTAATAAATATTTGATTACTCCCTCTCCCCCTTCTCCAGGCTAAATATTCCCAGATCTTTTAACTAAATCTTATATGTTATAGCCTCCACTCTCCTTACCATCTTGGTGATACCGTGATAGTGATAAATACCTAGAATCGAGGATTGTACTTCAGATGTGATCTGACAAGGCTGGGTACAATGATACTATCATCTTCCTGGACACTACCTCTTACTCACCTCCTAAGATATCATTAAGGTTTTTGAACATAGCAATCATACTGACTTAAGCAGAGCATGCAGTTCTTTATAACCTAAGAAATCTCCTTCAGTTAAGCTATTGCCTTTTCATCCTTCTCTCATTCTATATTTAAGATTTGATTTTTTTAACCAACCTAGAATTTTACATTTATAGTTATTAGAATCTACAGGAGAAACATCATAGCATAGTTTATCCCTAAGCAAATCACTTAATCTAAGTCTAAAAGCTCAAATGAAGGTGCCAATCAGAATTTCTAGATGAATGTCCTTACCCAGAATATCCTTTTACCAATGAAACATAGTTTTTCTCCAAAGATTGAGTTTATTATGTCAATATCATTCTGAATCCTATTTCTGAATTTAATAGGGCAACTACAATTTGTCAACTATAAAACTAGTAAACAAGACAACCATATTCAATACCAATCATTAAGGAAATTTTTAAATACTAATAACATATAAAAGCACACATGATTTGACAATGGTCCCTGGTGCCATAAAAATAAGAGGGTGAACTAAAATATAGGATACTAGAATCAATATCTAGAAAGATCTTGACAAGATATGATAGAACATTGGACCAAATAGGAAAAGATAAAAAATAAATAGGGATTAATGTAAAGTTTAACCTTTGATTTAAAAAAAATCTTCATAAATTCAAGATGAGAAATAATTAGGCAAAAGTCAATCATGTAAAAAAGAATCTTAGTAGACTACTAGTTCAAGATGAGTCGATTGTATTATAAGACAGTCAAGAAAATTAATAAAATTTTACAATGTAGTAAGACAAATTGTAATAAGGACTTGGTAGTATTACTCTGCCCTGATCAAATTCCATTGAAAGCATTGTATTCAGGCTCTGAGAATGATTATTTTAAGAAGGATATTTTTAATTTGCCATGTCCAAAGGAAAACAACCAGAATAGCTAAAGGTTTTGAGTTTATACAACAGAAGAATCAGATGAAGGAAAACCAGTTTGTTTTGCCTGGAAAACTAGAGAATGGAAGAAGGATATGAAAACTGTTTTCAAATATCTGAAGGTTCATCTTATAGATGAAAGAAAATCAAACTAGGAACAATGGATGGAAATTACAAAATGAAGACAAATTTTGACTTTATGTAAGGAAAAACAATTAGAGTTATCCAAATGTGGAATGGGCAGAGGTTTCTCCTGAATTCAAAGTTTTCAATCAAAGACAAGATGATTGTAACATAACATAACATAATATAATATAATGTAAATATAATGCAATGTAATGCAAGATGACATAACCATATATGATATGATATGACGTGATATGATCAAATATAATTGGATATATTATTAAAAAGATGCTTTCTCAGGAATGTGTTGAAATAAATGACTTCTGAAGTCCTTTACAACTCTGAGATTCTGTGATTCTGCAATGCAATTGTTGAGACTGCATATCTCTAAGCGGTTAAAAAAACAGCATGAAATACTGTCAAATGATTTTCTAAAATCTAAGGTAAACTATATCAAGAGCATTTCCTTTACCTACTAGATTAGTAACCCTGTCAAAACAGGAACAAAAACAAATTAGTCTGGCATGACTTATTCTTGATGAAGATGGAATTGCATAATGATTGCTGTTTTTCAATCTACATGATCACAAACCATCTTTTTAATTAAAATTTGGCTAAAAATTCTAAACAGGCTTGCTTGCTTATAAGATTAGAGACTCCACCATTCATTATGCTTTGAAATTCAGAACATTTGTCCTTCTCTAGACTTGATTGCATCTCTCATTCTTTAAGATCCTTCAGAAATCTCTGGTTGTAGCCTGACAACTACTTCTACTCCTTCTTTCAGAAGAGGCACCCTAGGTGACACAATGGATAAAGAACCAGGTCTGGATTCAGGAAGATGAGAGTTCAAATCTAGCCTCAGACACTTACTGTGTGATCATGGGCAAGCCACTTAGCCCCATTTGCCTCAGTTTCTTCCTCTGTAAAAATGAGCCAGAAAAGGAAATGGCAAAGCATTCAGAAAAGTGGAAAATCCCAAATGGGGTAACACAGAGACAAACATGACTGAAATGACTGAGCAACTAGCTCCTTTCAGAACACTGAGTTTTCACTGATTCTTGCCTGTCACTTGGACTCATTGAAAAGTTAGCTGTTCTTTTACTATATCTTTGCTTCTTTAGAACAAAACTATGCTAAGCACTTTTTTTACTCTAGATTTTCTAGTTTCAGAGATCATTTATTTTGGCAGGAAAAAAAACAAATCAGAAGAATACAAAACTATGCTTAGTAGTCTTGCCTTCTCTTTGTCTTCAGTTTGTATAGCATCTATCCTAATCAGTCAACAAGCTTTTGTTAAGCACCTGTGTGTTAGGTACTGTGTAAGATGCTGGGAACATACTTGCAAGGAGTTAATTTTCTAATTGGGAAGACAACATATTCATACATACATAAATATATACAGCATAAATAAAAATGAATAAATACACAAATATGTATAGATAAATAGATAGATAGTTCAACACAAGGCAGTTTGAATGCAAGCAGTTGAGGTCATTAGGTAAGGTTTCAGGCAGAAAATAATGTCAAATCTGCTTCTAACAAGATGAAAGGGTCTCCATGGTGCATAGGGGAAGAGGAAATGCATTCCAGGGATAAGGGGGAGGGATCATATTCCAAAGGCATAGAGATGGATCTGGGAGGAATAGAAGTATGGTGAATTTATAGCTCATAAGGAGAAATAATGTCCAATAAGACTGCAAAGCTAGAGTGGGATCAGATTGTTTAAAAGAAAATCATAAGAGTTTATATTTTATTCTGAAAACAAAAAGAAGTCACCAGAGTTGATTAGATCGGGTAGTCATATGATAATACCTGTGCAGAAGGAAGATTACTTTGGCAACAAAATGGATAACTTGAGTGGGGAAAGATTTGAGGTGGGAGATCAATTAGACAGTAGTCAGAATAAGTGATGAAGGCCTGATCTAAATGTGTTAGTTATAGGAGTAGATTGAAATGGTACATTGGAAGAGATTTTGAAAAAATTGAAGAGGCAGGATTTGGCAATTAATTGCCATGTGAGATGAAGAATAGTGTACCTAGATGCCAAAAAGGAGAAATGAAAAGAGAAGTTTAGAAGAGATGAGAGTTAGGGGAAAAAGATAATGTGTTCAAATTTAGATATTATGAATTTAAGATGTCCCTGAGGCATCCAGT
Source organism: Macrotis lagotis (assembly GCF_037893015.1). Taxonomy (NCBI): domain Eukaryota; kingdom Metazoa; phylum Chordata; class Mammalia; order Peramelemorphia; family Peramelidae; genus Macrotis; species Macrotis lagotis. The sequence goes on along the minus strand of NC_133666.1, from coordinate 419,218,792 downwards.
TCAAAATGTCTTATAGATAAACAATGATGTATGACAAAGCATCAAGAGAAAATTTCATTCTGGATCAATAGATCTGGGAGGCATCTGCATAAAAATCATAATAAACCTATAAGAACTGATAAAGTTACCAAGAAACAGAATATAAATGGAGAAGAGAGATGGATCCAGTACTAAATATTGGGAAACCACCACAGATCAGGGACATGAAATGGATAATGAGACAATAAGACAGAATTAATGACTGGAAGTTAGAAGTCATTGTACTTACTACCCTTATTTTGTAGCTAAGGAAACTGAGGTCCAGGAAGGTTAAAGTGATTTGTCCAAGGTGAGACATGTCATAAATGGCAACCCAAACTTACTCCTTAGACTCTAAATCCAGGAATTCTTTTGTTGCTGCCTCCTACAACTACATGCAAAATAGCAGTGAATTGTATTATTTAATTACTTTTTAGTTTTGAAGATATGAAAAAAAATCTTTAAGTCAAATGCAGAAATTTAGCAAATACTCTAATTTTGGCAGAAAAAAAGAGCTTTAGCATCTAAGTTGCAGTACCTGATAATTACAATACCATAATTCCATACTGTATTTCAGATGAGTCTAATCATTAATTTCCTTCCTCTTTCCATCCTATTTGTAATAGACTTCCACAAATATGAAATGTTTTTCTTTTCATTGATCTCACCCAAATACTCTGATTACTGAACTGCTGGGGCTAGGATTACTGAATTTCTTCATGTAAATACATTTTTTTTAATATTTAAGGCTATCCCACCATTCATTTTTCTTTTTTTTTTTGTCTTTGGAATAAAATATGTACCTCCATAGCCATCATCATGAATTCCATCCCATTAGGTATTAGAAATGCCAAAGAGGCTGAATTTGTCTCAATTCAAGATATAGCATTTACTCTGCTAATTGCCATATTTAATTTATACTGGTGTATCTTTGTGTGTAGACATCTGAGGCCTTAAGATTACTACTGGCATTCCATTTTCAGTTTAAAACTTTGTCTCTCAGAATTATTTTTAAAAACTATTTCACAGGGGTCGGTTAGGTGGCTCAGTGGATAGAGCACTGGCCCTGGAGTCAGGAGTTCCTGAGTTCAAATCCAGCCCAGACATTTAATAACTACCTAGCTGTGTGGCCTTAGGCAAGTCACTTAACCCCATTGCCTTGCTAAAAAAAAAAAGCTATTTCACCACATAAGACTTCAAAGAATCATAGGAATTGAAATTATAATCGACTTTGGAGAGCAATTATCACAACCTCTGAATTAATTGGATCAGGAAAGTAAGATAGAATGGTTAAGTGACTTGTTTAAAAGATTTGGGATTAAGACTCAAGTTCTGGAATTCTAAAACTAAAAGAAAAATTTGCATTTACATAGCTTTTTTTTAATCAACTAAGAGCTTTCACATTTACTTGAAACATAACCAAAACTTCTATTATCCCCATTTTACATATAGGAAAAGTAAGGTGTGAAAAGGGTATTTTGTCTAGGATAAGAAAAAAACAGAAACCAGAATCAAAGTTAGATTAAACTCAAGCAAGTTGAGTCCTGGACCCATGTTTAGCTCAATAAATCACAATCTTTCTTAAAAGTTATGTTAGCCATTATCATCATATAGCAATGAAGTAACCCTCTACATCTGTAAAAAGGAGAAATATTAGTCTTTTTGCCAAAACAATCATTGAATGAGGGCACACTGCAGAATTTCAAGACATGCTTCCCCCATTCATCCTAGGGATATATTTTAACTAGCAACGATATGGTTGGGCCTATATATGTATAGACAGCCAGGACATGATAAGACCAGGAAGTAATACACTGAAAAGTAGTGCCAGGCCTGTTCACCCAAGCAAATTTGTTGAAGGCCATTTGGCTGTTGTCATCAGATTAATCTGATAATGACAGCTTTTTTATTGTCATCCAGGAGAAAATAATTTTTGAGAACTCAATCACTGATATTTAGAAAGTGCTATATTTATCTGATAGTAAATGTTCTATTTTATTAAGTCTATGTAGAAGTGATCCAAATGTTAAATTCCTCTTTACCTATGACTGGGAAGACAGTGATGGTCAAATTGAAACCATCACCATCTCTTCAAGAATTTTTGGAAAGCCCTGGACAGACACCCTTTGAGAAAACATTAATATATTTGTTTCAACAGAAAAATCTTCTGAGAAGCCATTCTATCAAATAGAAATAAAATGTGATTTTCTAGTAGTACATGAATTGTAAGAGCCTTAATTGGGCAAAGGTAAGGGCTATCTAAAATTGCCTGTGCTATAGCAAACTTTTGCTTATTAAAAACAGGTGCAAACCTTTGCTTATTAAAAACAGGTGCAAGAATATATGTGTGAATTCACAGATGTGCCAAGACTATTATCTTGGCAATTGAAGATAAAGGATTCATTCTGAAAATTATATCTGTATAAAGTGAAATGGTAACCAATATGGATGGCAGAAGTGAAATCTTCTGGAAATGCTTTCTAAATTACACACATGAGAAAATAAAGAGGACAAGCATAAGATTATTTCCTAGCAACCTAAATGTACATTAAGAATAATTGAGGAAGAAAATAGAAATGTGAGAAGTAAATATCTGCAATAAGGAAACCCATAGAGAAAGGAAACTAGCTTTAGAAAAAAAATTACAGGGTTATAAAATTGAATTCAATAATTAAGAAAAGGGTTTCTCCAGTTTTTCCTAGATTTTTTGTAGCAAAATAAAAAAGAAAGGAAGAAGAAAAGATAAAGTAAAAAAGAGCTTTTCTCAATACTTGCTTTGTAATTCAACAAGGATTAAACTGTTGAGAGAGAATCTATTATGTACTTCTTATTGCCAAGACTCTATGTATTAACAGTGTAGTTGTATGATTATGTCCATCAATGCAAATGTCTTGCACAAATCCTGATGAGTTATATCCCCAACTGATTAGAAGGGAGGAGGAATATTAAATTATATATGAGTTATTTTGCAGTTCTTTAAATGATCTAAAGCTATTCCCTGACTCAAAAACACATCAAAAATATTATGTTTTAGGTTACATTGTAAGACTATGGGTCATGGAATACCAGTCTGCAAATGATCAAAACAATGGGTAATAGAAAGAGCAATGAGAAATGTTGGCAAGGTTAAGTAGACTGGGGCATATTAGTATCATGACTTGTATGCAAGAACATATATCACTTAGGATAAGTATGACCTGAAAAGGAGGAAGGTTGATTAAGACTTAGCTCACATACTGTGCTGGAACCCAAGAAATGTCAAAAGACTGAGACAAAGGCCTCTGGCACTATAGGCAGAAACTACCTGGCATTTTGACTTGTGGGAGAATTACATGATCCTCATAAATGGCCATCCAAGAGAATCACATATTCTATGAAAATGTCATATTATCCAAGTTTTTTCTGCCGTATTTTACAGGCAACCTCAATAGCTAGCATCTCAAAGAAGACTATAGAATTGAAATGACTTGCCCAAGAACACATAAGGAAAGAATGACAAAGATGTTATTGGAATCCATGACTTTTAATCCTCAATCAAGTGTGTTTCATAGTTTTCATAGTGTCCTCCTAAATAAGGTTACATCTCTTTTTTAAATGCCAATTTCTTCCCTTTTGATGGGATTTTTATAGTCAAAAGTCTCCTGATTGGTTGTCAGTGTATCAGTTCCCCATGGCATCTTAATTTCTCCCAGTGAAGACAGGTAGATCCACAACACTAAGGAGGGAGGATGTAAAAGGAGCATTAATAGAATTTGGAAATTGTGGAATTATTCTTGGTAAAATTTATATTCTTGTATAGACAATAACTTCAACACATACATGCATTATATAGCCTGTTTTGTTTTTCTTAAGATAAAGACAATACAAATATATTTAAATATGGGGGTGTTATTTTTTAATTTTTTTAATCTATTAATTAAGGTAAATAATGGAAGAATAAAGAGAAATACAAAAGAAGCAAAATGGCAAATATAAGGAATAATAAAAGCAAATATTATAATCATTAAGAACTATACCTCAGTCAGATAATCCATTGGAGTCAAGTATTTATAGACCTAAACAATGCAATCTGGACAACTACAGCTATGTAGGAGTCCAATCAGAAAATACCAAGTGAAAAAGCATTTCAATTACTTGTTCTCATTTTCAGTTACGGGTTAAGGTTCATTAGCTAAATAGACCATTGTTGCTGTTTTCTGCTTCTGGAATAGCCTGCCAAGAGCTGAATGAGAGAGAGCAAAGGAGCAATTGATGGGTTGTACAGTTCAGAGGAAGCACCACTGTGGGCTGGTCTGTGGTCTGAGCTCTCAGGTTCTGTGGATGAACATTCCCACAGCAGGAGAGCTGAAGTCCCAAGAGCAAGTCATGTCATCTTGCCAAAGGGATCCTGAAATAATAGTCATTTCAAATGAAAAGTTAATTCAGAGAACAGTTAATTCAGCCAACTGAGACAGAAACAGATTATGAAAGAATTCATACCATGGTCAGTTATGACTTAGAGTGGGAAGTAAACTTGATAACTTTAGAAAAAAAGCAATTGAGGGTTACATACTCTGAATTAATGGATATTCTAAGAACCATAGAGTTAGCAAGAACAAAGTAAATTGTTTTGAGACAAGATGGTTATTGAAATGTTAAAATTTGAATGAAACGTTGTTGTGAGTTTAATGGGATATTTTTTTTACTTTACTCAATTTTCATTTATTCCCCATCTATTCCCAAATGGCCATCATATGCAAAATTCCAAACTAAAAAAAATGTTCTGCAAAAATAATTGACTTTCAATCCAATTTCCACACACAAATAACAAATCTATAATGTGGTGTGATCATGACGGTTCTAGAAAACAGGCAAGTTTCATATGGATGCTTATCAAAGAGAGAGATCATGTGCAGTTCAATAAAACCAACTTGAAATCCAATGATCCTGTGATAATCATGATAATATTATGAAGATAATTATTCATTCATTCAACAACAACATTTATTGAGCACCCATACCTTACATGGTAATGAAATAGAAACTGAGAAGGGTAGCAATGCTGAATACTTACTGAGATAATATATGTGAAAGCACTTTGAAAAGTATGAATAATGATAATGATGCAATCACAACCTATTGGGGGAAAAGCAACATGGTTTCTAAAAAAGTAAATCATGTCTGATTATTAACTATGGGCAAAGAATAATTTATGATCATAATTTATTTAGACTTCCATGCAGTTTTTGAAAAATTGCTATGCCAGATTTTATTTTTTTAAAATCAGATAACACAGGACAGGAGATAATGATTTGTCCTGAGAAGAGGTGTAGCTTAGAAATAGGAAACAAAGTTCAAGGATAGACATTTTTGTAGTTGTAGAAATGCTTACAGAAAGCCTGAATTTATTTAATATTTTTGTATCTGACCTGAGAGACTATATAGAGTCAATTCTCCAATTTTGCAACCAGTATTAAATTCCTCTGGAGAGTAAAACATCAAGTTGTCAAGAAAGAATTTCAAAAAACAAAAAACCTCACAACTCTGTTTGAATGGGAAATTATAGATCACTTTAGATATGGGTATAAGTAAGGGAGAATATTGGGGGAGGGGCAGGGAAACACATACTTTATATGTGTAAGATGTTACAAATAGGAAAAAATATAATTTGTTTTCAGAAGACATCTTAGCTCTGATACTCACTAACTGTGGCAACAGGAAAGTCAATTAACCCCAGTGAACCTCAGTTTTCTCATCTTTTGAGTTATAAATAATATATACCATCTACTTCATTGAACTATTCTGAGGAAAGTTCTTTAAGTATTCATTCACACATGTTCATGAAAAGCTATGGAAATGTGGTTACCATTAATATTATTAGCCCAATGTCCTAGTAAGGGCAAATGGTACAAAAAAACTGCTGGCCATCATTTGGAAATAAGGAAAAAGTTAAGCACTATCCCAAGATACCAAGTCTTAACTGAAACACTAGGAAATCTTTTCTCTGCTTCATAATAAAGTTATAATGAATCCATAGAAGGGTAACTGAATGATGCTGAAGGAGAGATATCACTATTAAAACAGAGTAAACAAATTAGGTCTCCTTAATTTAGAAAGAAAAATGTTGAAAGAATTCAGGAATTCAGAATCACAGATTCAGAGTTGAAAGAGATCTCAGAGTTCATCTATGCCAACCTGCAACTGCATAAAAATCAAGTGTCCATCTAATCTTTACTTGAAGACCTTCAATGAAGAGGAACCTGTTATTTAACAAGGCAATCTATTCTACTTGGGACTAATTTAAATTAATAGGAAGATTTTTTCTTTCATTAAGCCTAAATTTCCCTCTTTGCAACTTCAGTCCATTGTTTCTAGTTCTTCTGTTTGATTCCAAGAACAAAGGACTTCCACATGGCAGTACCTGAAGTTGTTCCAACTCTATCATGTTCTGTTAAGTCTTCTTTTCTCTAGGCTAAATACCTACATCACTTTAAGTGATATTCATATGACATGATCTTTAGGCCATTTACCTTTCCTGATCCTCTATTTTGTATACTTTCTAACTAACAATGTCCTTTCTAAAACACAGTATCTGGGCCTGAATGTAATGTCCCGGATATGGCCAGACCAACTATGCCTTCTTTAAGCAACTTAATATTTGATTGTCTTTTTAGGTGCTGTAGTATACTGTATAGTCAAAGTTACACAAAAAAATTTAAAAGCATAGATAGAGCAAGCATGGATTTGTTCACCATATTAACCAAAGTAACAAAATCACTATAATGAGAAAAACCAAAAAAAAAAACCCTCATGTTCCTGACCCAACAAAAATATTATTTTCTTGCCAATGGATCAGTATAGAAGCCAAATACAACATAGATTTAGCAAATAAACTCATTAATAAAACTGTATAGAGGAGGATGTGGCAGATCATGAAGAATATCACCTCATAAAGCAGTGAGAAGCATGAATAGGAAATCAAGTTGACAGAAAGTTTAGAAAGTAACCTAACAAGGCAAAGTCCTCCTCAAATTATTTATGAATAAAACTCTACAGCTATAAAATGAACAAAAATATGGAAAAAATCTATAAAACATTTTTATAATAAAAATCACTTCAGCATCAATGACAGAGGAGACACCACATTTGGAGACTGACATCACAGTCCCAAATGTGCTGCTGGCAATCTAGAATAGGAAAAAATATGGTTAAAGCAGCAAAAATAAACAAAGCAAGCACAAAGGAAGTCTGTGGTGAAAGTGATGATTTTGAAGCCCCTGAGAGAGCAATTCCCAAGGTCTCCGAAAGAGGGCGGTATATTATAGGATGGGGGGAATAGATTTTTCTATTAGCAAAACCAGAAAGTAGAGAATATCTATAACTACTGAATTTTATGTCTACTTTCCTGCATCTAGGCAAGATGCATTATGAAAATAATCTGACATGCATTCAGATTATTATTGATGAAAGTTTGTTAATAGGAAGATGTTAAAATAATGTTAAATAACAAGCCACATCTTTAGTTACATAGATAATTAGTCAGATAGATATATACACAAGATGCCAGTGATGTTATTTTTGTTGACTATTTAAAAGAATTTGATTTGGTGTAGTTAAAAAGTCACATTAAATATTTTTTTTCCCAATTAGTTGGATCCTATGCATATGCCAAGATTATAAAAAGATTCCTGGAGAAACTCAATAACAGAGCAAACTTTGATTATCCTCCGATTATAAATATCAAGGAAGACATCAAAAATGCTATTGTCAAAGAAGATATGCTGGACACACTTCAAATGAAATAAGAATTCCTTATAGAATGATGAGATCTTCCAGATACTTCTATTTATTGATGATGTTGCAACGATTGTATCAAGATCCAGAAAATTACTGAGCCTCCTACATAAGCCTCATAAGTGAGTAACAAAGAATTGCTTGTTAACTATATGCTTGGAAAAATCCAAGTGGATGAAAAATGCCTTTTACCCAGATTATACATGTACTAATATGGAAATCCAAAAAACTAATTTATCAATAAATAGATATTAAACTGATGTCATAAATGTACAGTGATTTGTATCTAAAAGTAAATAAGGAAGAGGAAAAGTGGCACTTGGGAGATTTGCAAGGCCTTTAGTGATCCCAGGCTTCTCCAAAAAAATGATATCTCTAAATAATAATTATATTTTAAAATAATTCATTTTCATTCATTATTCTAGTTCACTATTATTCTTCCACTGTTCTAGCTATGTGGTTGAAAGTAAATGAATGACAAGTTGTCTTTAAAGTTGAAAATCACACAAAGGGTAATTGTAAATCAAGTGACAAGCAAAAGAACATTACAGAATTGTCCAAAAGAAACAGTTTAAAGGTTGTCATCAGAGGGATGTATGGCCTAGAAACAAAGCTGGATGAGCCACTAAGGATAAAGCCTAAGTAGTGGACAGTTCATTTACTCCACTGTTACTGATATGAAGTTAAATCTGCTAACAGATTGAAAGATGGGAGAAGGAGGTATTTTGTGTGAATCTACTATAGAGAATTTATGGGAACAGAAGTGGGGATGAGTCTCCCAAGATCAAAACTTGGAAGGATTTCATTCTGTGCTAGTAAAGAGAAAACTCACACTGATGAAGTCACAAATATACAGAAGTCTTACACAGAGCTAGAATTCAAAGGATTCAAACTAGAAGGAGGCAATTTCAAAAATAAAAATATAAAATAAAGGAATCAGCACTTTTCACAGTGGGATTCCTGCTTCTCAAAAGTAGTATTGGTGGGGAGAAAGTTTATGACCAAACAAAAAATAAAAAGCATTTTAAATTACAAAATGGTTGATTTTGAACATATTAAATGAAAAACATTTTACACAAATAAAACCAATGTGACCAAGATTCTAAGAAATGCAAAAAGCTGGAAAACAATTTTTATAGCTAGTATTTCTGAAAAAAAAAGACTAATAGAGAACTGAATCAAATTTATAAGATTACAAGTAATTCCCAATTGAAAAATGGTCAAAACATATGAACAGGAAGTTTTCATATGAAGAAATTAAAGCCATTTATAGCTATATAAAAAATGCTCCAAATCACTGTTGATAAGAGAAATGCAAATTAAAACAACTCTGATGTACTGTCTCATACCTACCAGATTGACTAAGATGACAAAAAAGGAAAATGATCAATCTTGAATAGGATGTGGGAAAATTGGGACACTAATATACTGTTGGTGGAGTTGTGAACTGATCCTGTCATTCTGGAGAGAAATTTGGAACTATGCCCAAAAGGCAATAAAACTGTGTATGCCCTCTGACCCAGTAATACCACTAATGGGTCTATATCCCAAAGAGATCATGAAAAATCACATATTCAAAAATATTTATAGCAGCTTTTTTTTGTAATGGCAAAGAATTGGAAATTGAGGAAATGTCCATCAATTGGGGCATGACTGAGTAAATTATGATATATGAATGTGATGGAATATTGTTTTGTAAGAAACAATTAGTGAACAGACTATAGAGAAGCTTAGAAAGACTTGTTTGAGCTGATGCCGAGTAAAGTGAGCAGAACCAAGAGAATGATGTAAATTAACTACAGCATTGTGAAATGATCAACCATGAAGAATGAAGCTCCTCTTAGCAGTTCAGTGATCAAGGACAATCTTGAGACACTTGTCAAGGAAAATGCCATCCACATCCAAAGGAAAAACTATGAATTCTGAATGCAGAGAAAGTTTGCAAATTTTTTGAAATTTCTTTTCTATTTTTCCTTTCTTTCTCATGGTTTACTCGCCCCCTTAGCTCTAATTCCTCTTTTACAACATAATTAATATGGAATTATGCTAAACTTGCAATTGCATGAATGTTAAAAAACTACCTTTGCATGTAATTAGAAAATTAATGAAATTCTAATAAAAAATAAATAGTATTGGCAGAAAAAGATAAATCTATTCAAGCATAGCTTGAACAAGTTCATGACTTTGAAATACATTAATAACTAGAAGGAACTATAGATGATTGGGAGATAGCACAAGCCTTCAGAAGTGACACTGTGAGGTCTGAGGAAGCTAGAGAGTATTTTTACCTGATAGAGCACTGAACCCAGAGTCAGGAAGACCTAAGTCCAAACATAGCCTCAGACTATGCTCTGTGTTCTTCAATAAGTCACTTAACAGCTATCTGCCTCAGTTTCCTTATCTGCAAAACGTGGATGATAATAGCACTTCCCTCTTAGGGAGGGGTTGTTAGGAGGAATTGAAGATTGCTAGGCAAACCTACAAGTGTAATATAAATGCAAGTAGGGGTAGCTAGGTGGTGCAGTGGATAGAGCACCAACCCTGGATTCAAGAGGACCTGAGTTCTTTTTTTTATTTTTTTAAATTTTTAAATTTTTTTAAAGGTTTTATTTATTTTGAGTTTTACAATTTTCCCCCTAATCTTACTTCCCTCCCCACCCCACCCCCACAGAAGGCAATTTGCCGGTCTTTACATTAGGACCTAAGTTCTAATCCAGCATCAGATACTTAATAATTGCTTAGCTGTGTGTCCTTGGGCAAGTCACTTAACCCCATTGCCTTGCAAAAACCAAAAAAAATAATAATAAAGTTATATATAAATGCAAGTTTTTATTGTTGGTTATTACTATTTTGCTCTTACATTTTCTTCACTTCCAATGACAAAGAAATTGCACTGACCTGAATGAATCAAAAGTCTGAGCCACTTTGGGTCTTGTTACAATTAGGGCAACTAGTTGAATAGAGCACTGATCCTGGAGTCAGACCTGAGGAAGTCTTGGAGGAAGACCTGAGTTCAAATCTAGCTTAAGATACTTTTTTTGTTTTGTTTTTGCAAGGCAATGGGGTTAAGTGACTTGCCCAAGTTCACACAGCTAAGTAATTGTTGTGTCTGAGGCTGGATTTGAATTCAGATCCTCCTGACTCCAGTGCCAGTGCTCTATCCACTGAGCCACCTAGTCACCCCCTTAGATATTTATTAGCATTATCCTGGACAAAACACTTCACCTTGTTTGCCTCAGTTTCATCATCCATAAAATGTACTGAAGAATAAAATGGCAAACTAGTCCAATAACTTTGCCAAGAAAACTACAAATGGAGTCACAAAGAGTCATACGTGACTAAACAACAACTGAACAATTTTATGTGATCAGTATACCTCATTTGGTCTAGTAATGGATAAAGAAAGAAAACAGAAATTGTCACTGAGAAACTCATAATCTAAACAAGAATGTTGTACAAACTGTATAAAAAAAATCTAAGAAAATCCAGTGAGAAATAATCAGCTTGGAGTTGTGTTAGGACAGGATTGTTGATGGGGTAAGCCATAGGATAATATATGGAAGAGACCCATAAGTTATCTAGTCCAAAGGTCTGAAGCCCAAAGATTCAGTTACTTGCCCAAAGTCACACAGCCAGCAAGTGATAGCACCAAGATTTGTCCTTTTGTCCTTAAAATCAAATCTATCATGAGGAAATTCAAGCAATCATAGTCATATGAAAAATTGCTCTAAATCATTACCTATTAGAGAAATGCAAATTAAGAGATACCACCTCACACCTCTCAGACTGGCCAATATGACCAGAAAGGACAATGATCAATGTTAGAAGTGATGTGGGAATCTGGGACACTAATACATTGTTGGTGGAGCTGTGAACTCATTCAACCTTTCTGGAGAGCAATTTGGAATTATGCCCAAATGGCAACAAAAATGTGCATACCCTTTGATCTAGCAATACCCCTACTGGGTCTATACCCTGAAGAGATTATGAAAAAGGATAAAAACATCACTTGTACAAAAATATTCATAGCAGCCCTGTTTGTGTTGGCAAAGAATTGGAAATTAAGTAAATGTCCTTCAATTAACAAACTGTGGCATATGTATGTCATGGAACACTATCATTCTATTAGAAACCAGGAGGGATGGGAATTCAGGGAATCCTGGAAGGATTTACATGAACTGATGCTAAGCGAGATGAGCAGAGTCAGAAAAACACTGTACACCCTAACAGCAACATGGGAGAGATGACCAACCTTGATCATTCCAACACTGCAACAATCAGGGACAATTTTGGGGTATCTGGGATGGAGAATACCATCTTTATCCAGAGAAAGAATTGTGGAGTTTGAACAAAGACCAAAAATTATTGCCATTAACTTGGGGAAAAAAACCTGTTATCTTTTTATGTAATTCTTCTATCTTTTATACTTTATTTTTCTTTCTTAAGGATATTTCTCTCTCATCACATTCAGCTTAGATCAATGTATACCATGGAAACATTATGAAAAAACTAACAAACTTTTCTGTGGGGAGTGGGGGAAGGGAAGGAATATTAGGGGACAACTGTAAAACAAAATAAATAAATAAATTTTCAAAAAAATCAAATCTATCACTCTCTCATCTACTGCAAGGTGCTATTTTCTAAATCATGAGCTGAGTGCTGAATGGAATCATCTAGAGAATGCATGGTACAAGACAAAGAGTCTTGAATCTGGAAAAAGGACTTCAGTTAAATCCTGACGCTGATAATTATCTCCAGTCTGACCTTAGGCAAGTCACTCAATCTCTGCACCTGAACTTTATCTACTATAAAATGAGGGGATTGTGTTAAATATCTTCTAAAGTCCCTTCCAATTCTAAAACCAGTAAGAGATTTGGGTTTCTAGAGAGAGAGAGGCAGGATGTAACATGGTTAGGAAATCTGCATAAGCAGAACTTAAGTAAGAACATGAAGAAGGAGGCAGTAAGAACTCTGGTACTTAGAAGTGTCAAAGGGTTTAATACATATATATATATATATATATATATATATATATATATATATATATATATATATATATATATATATATATAAAACACCCCTCAGCTAAAGACTACTTTGCTAAAAATCTAAAAGCTTTTTCTTAATATAGACAACTCTCAGTTAGCTGAAAAAATTAATGGTCAGTGATAGCATGAATAATTGAAATCTATAGACATTCCCCATTCATCATTTTAGCCAATATTCAGTCAACGAGCTTATTGAACACCCACAGGGTAGATAGGACTATATAATAATTACAATGCTCTTCCTTACCAAACCTGCTGACAAGAAACAAAATTACCACATCTGATTTTCGGCTTCTTTTATTTGCCCTGTCCATCAACTGACAGAGTTGCTAATGAGCAATGACATGTTGAAAATGGAGGCAGACAGAGGGAGGAGAAGAAGGAGGAGAATACAAGCTCTGAATAACCTGCAAATTAAGAGGCTATTCCCATATAATTGAGACTTGATGATGACTATTTGCTTAGATAAAAATCATCCAATTAATACATTTTAATTATTCCTATAATTAGTGACAACCAATGTATGACCCTGAGAAATCTATTGCTTTCTAAAACTATGTTCTGAATAAGCTGCTGCTCTGCACCATTGGGATCTGCTTGGGCAGTGCGAGTTTAGATTCCACAATTCCTTCCAGCATATATTCTACATTATTGGAATCAAAGAAACAATTAAAAACATGGGTGCACATTCATTCACACATTTGTATGTATATATATATATCCTTTTCTCTCTGATATATATGCATGTATCATATATTTATATATGTGTGTAATAAGCTCTACTCTCTGATATATGTATGTGTATATACATATATAATACATGGTACATTTCTACCCCTAGACTTTCAATTTACATTTATAAATGCATTATGCATATGTTGACATCATATAGTACATATCATATAGTAAATATGTTATACTTATTATACACATGTGTATATGTTTAATACACTTATATGTGTGTGTAAACCCCAAGACTAGAAGACACCTTTGAAGAGAATGAAAGGATAATGAAATCAGAAACACTGAGGTAGAGAGAGAGTTGGGCTAAGACTAGGACCCTTTTTGAGTTCTTTGACCGGAGAGTTAGAGGGAAGAAATGGGGACATGATTTCTTAAGATTTGCCCTGGACGATCTGATGTTGAGTGAAGGGAGAAGAACTAAAAAAGCAATGTACACATTAACAACAACATTGTGAGATGAACAACTTAGATGGAAGCAGCTCCTCTCAACAGTTCAAAGAGCAAGGACAATCATATTAGACCTGCTGGGGTCTATATTATCCCCATCCAGAGGAAGAAAAACAAAATAAAATGCACACACACACGTGCGCACACACACACACACACACACACACACACGCAAAACCCTTCAAAGTCTGATGAACACTTTATAAAAATTATTTCTTATGTATCTCTTTCCCTTAATACCAATTCCATTTACCCAAAATAACTTATCTGCAAACTTGTTTATCAAAAATATGTAGGTATAATGCTAACCGGACTGTTCACTGCTGAGGGGAGGGAGGTGGGAAGGGATAGTAGAAGGAAATTTTCTAACTTAAATATATATATATATATATATATATATATATATATATATATATATATATATACATATGCACATGGATGAAAAGAAATTTAAGAAATTAAAAAAAAAGATTTTCCCTGGACTTAAAGAAAAGGAAAAACCGATGATATTCTAGGAAATTCATCCCTGTTTATCAGATTAGTAGGTAGTGATCAAGACAAATAGTCCATTCAGAAATTAGGATTACGTATGTAATGGGGGGGCTATTTGAACTATATATTTTTCAACAACTGAACATTGTGATTAGGGTACATGAGAACAAGTAATTTCAGTAACTGTGTCAGAGTGTATTCATATCTTTGAATAATTATGTATATATAGTTCCTCATCTATGTTTCCTGATCATATATCCATTGTCTATTTTATGTGATATAAGAAAATTCATCAGTTTTATCTGAAATATGCAATCCATACATCTGAGACTATTTGTTTGACATTCCCAACAATCTGACTAGTCTAAAAGAGTTACTGTTGTTGACAAGAAGCCAACTGGGGATTACAATATTATAACATATATACCCTTAATAAAAAAAGGTAAAAAGACAGAGACTAGAGCTAAATAAGAATGTCAAGATGAATTGTATACCATCAAATAGGATAAAATGTGGTCTTGTCTGTAGGAAAGCATCTCTAACCCCCAGGGAAAAGGAGATTGAAATTAACGTTTTGGGCTGGAATTTCTGTTCATGAAAAAAAAACATTGAAAATGAAGCTGTCTTAATCTATTCAGTCCACTTGTCATTGAAGAAAACTTGGGTCTAAAAACATTAAAAATAACAATTTTTTTCTTTTAAGGATTTTGGGAGGAGGCTTTACTCTAAATATTTTCACAAACTCTGTTGTCTTTGGTCCTCTTTGAGAACAAAGCACAAACAACAAGAACAAACTTGAACTTAGCATTTCTCAAACTAGATTAGCCCTAGAATGGACTGTATTCATCATAACTCATAGCAATATCATATATTTTAATTCTGAATTAGTACTCTTTGTTGTTCTTAATGGGGTAGCTCAGAAAAGGAGAATAAGATGTTTCTAAGGTCCAGGTTATGTAATGAATCACTACTATTAATATCTCTTTTCTTTTTAGCACTTTAGGATTTGCAAAACATTATTTTCACAATAATCTTCTGAAGTAGGGTATGTGTTATTTCCACCCTAAGGAAACTAAGGTTCAGGGACATAATGTTGATTTGATCATAATCACATGAGTACTAGGTATTTGAAGCAGGGCTTGAATTCATGTGTATTGAATTCAACCATAATGTTTGAGACCACCTAACTACTTCAGGGTTCCAGTCCTTATGGGTTCAAACATTAAGTAGAAAGCAATACTAACAACATTTGAGACATTTAGAGTATAATTAAGGACTGTGTGACCGTTATTATAGTTTTGAAAGAAGATCAGAATGGGCAACAGTGATCAAACAAAGCTTCATTAAGATGGCTCTTGAGCTGGATATGGAAGGTTGAATGATACACAGACAAGTCCAAGAAGGAAGATAGAGTGAACATCATAAATAAAAGCAGAGACAAAAAAGGTGAATAGCATATGTAGGAGACAGTGAGAAGAACAACTTAACTATAATAGAGTATGTTTGTTGGTGTGTAAAAGTGGGAAAAGATTTATATAGTTAAAATAAAATAGGATTAGAGAGGATTTTTAAAGGCAGACAGAGGTATATGGAATTAATGTGATGAACTATGTGAAGGCTCTGTAGATTATTGATCAGGGTGAAATGATATAAATAATCCTTTAGGAAAATCAGTCTGTCTGATACACTAGATGGACTAGAAGAATGAGAACTTGAAAGTGAAAAGAATTAGCAATCCAAATATAATGTGACAAAAATTTATTATAATGATGGCAATGGCAATGGGAAAAAAAGGGAGACAGTGTGCCATAATCATAATAATATTGAATGAGAATCAGTCATTCTGAGCTTCAGTCCCAAGTGTGCTACTAATTAGCCTTGTGACTTTGGGCAAGTCATTTAATCCTAAATTTCTCATCTATAAAATAAAATATTAGAGAAAAGTCCAAAAGTTAGTATTGGGTAATGAATGAATGAAGAACAAAGTGTTCACTAAGAGCATGGTGTATCACAGACATTGTGTTAGACCTAGGAAAGCAAGAATAAACAAGATAGTCTCTGCCCTCAATAAATTTACATTGTATAGGCGGAAGATAACACATAAAGAGAAGCTAGGAAAAAAATGGAATACTGTGCCAGACATGGTTTGGAAATTAATGGGAAGTGATATGGAGCTATAGTCACCAGCAAGATAAAGTGAAAGTTCACCTATCAGAGGGATTAATTCCAATCAATCAATAAACATTTTTAAGAACCTCATAAGTGTCAGACACTGTGCTGAACACTGAGGCAGAGTACAAAGTTTTGGTGGGAGTAGGGTAAGGTGAATGAGAATGAAATGATAGGTAATGTATGGTCCAGAAAAGGAAAGAAAAATAGTACTTCATGACAGATTAGACATAAAGGAAGAAATAAAGATAAAATGACTCAAGATTCAAGACTGGAAGATGAAAATGATGATGATGCCAATGAAAAAAATGAAGTGGTTAGAAAGTAAACTAATATGGAAAATGTGATCAGTTCAGTTTATACTTACAAAGTTTGAGACAGCAATGTACCTACTATTGTATATAATTATAATTGTTGATTTGTCTCCAAAATAAAATTCATAGAAAAAAGTATAGAAATGTTATAAAGATGAATACAATATCAAAGAACAACAGAATTATCTTTGGACTTATACTTCAGGAGAAACCTTGGTATTAATTCAGCCTCTTACACTAGATATGTAATCATGGGCAAGTCATTTAATTTCTCTGAGCCTCAGTTCTCTCATTTATAAAATTGGGATTGAAATGCCTGTTTCATAAGGTTGTTTTGAGGACATAATGATGTGTTTCAAGTGCCTCATAAAGCATAAAGCATTCTAGGAAGATTTGCTGTTATTAGGAGTTTAACTTATAGCCTGACCACTCCATAAAATTCAAAGTCAAGATGCTGGTTTACCAAGTGCTAGCAACATTCAATCTGTGCTTTGATTGCAAGTCACTATTAAAAATAAATCCAGGGGCGGCTAGGTGCCATAGTGGATAAAGCACTGGCCTTGGAGTCAGGAGTACCTGGGTTCAAATCTGGTCTCAGACACTTAACAGTTACCTAGCTGTGTGGCCTTGGGCAAGCCACTTAACCCCATTTGCCTTGCAAAAACCTAAAAAAAAAATAAAAAATAAAAAAATAAAAAAAATCCAGATTCTTGATCAATTCCACCAAAGTCACCTACACCCCCATCCCACATCAAGTAGCAGTATAAAAATTCCCTGGAATATCATTATTCCTGGTTATCAAATCATCTTCAGCTCATCTCAGTTAAGATGAGATATGTGGGGGCAGCTAGGTGGCACAGTGGATAGAGCACCAGCCCTGGAGTCAGGAGGACCTGAGTTCAAATCTAGTCTCAGACATTTAATGATTGCCTAGCTGTGTGACCTTGGGCAAGTCACTTAACCCCATTGCCTTAAGTAAAAATTTGAAATTTTCTTAAAAGATGAGATATGTGTAGAAGAATGACACTGACAAGGGCAACTGGGAATGTCTAACCTAAAGGAAAAACCATACAAGTAACCAACCAATATGGATAAAAATTTTATGGTACATATTGGAAATTATAATAATGATCTTTCAATTGGATGCTGATATTTTTGAAGATAAAGCATTTTTATTCATTTAAAAAGTTCAAAATATAGTGGTTTCTATGTAAATAAAAAATTCCTGAATCAACATACATTCATTAAGTATCTACTCTGTGCTAGGTAATAAACTAGTAATAGCACTATGTACCAGCAATACAGATAAAAAAACCATAATAGAACCTTACCTTTAAGGAGCTTATAATTTATCAGAAGAGATAAGATTTACATATGTAAGTAGATAAACAAATACAAGATAGTGCAGTGGGGAGGGGAATAACAAGCTTCTGGGAGCAAAAAAAAAGAACTTCTTTTGGAAGGTGGCATCTTAGCTAAACTTTGAATCAAAAAGGCAAGAATGAGGAGGAAATCATTAAAGTCAAATGAATAGACTATATTACAGAGTGTATTTGTGGGAGTATAGATAAGAAGCCTAGAAAGATTGGTTGAATTTTATTTGAAGTGGGCTTAAAATTAATGTCCAATATAAAGAAAACTGATTCCCATGGCACTGGTGCTTTGGGATTTTAGTTACAAGAAAACTTAAAAACAAAGAAAAAATTAAATAACAAGATGATTTTGGGGGAAAGGAGAAAGGGAACAGAGAAATAATTACCAAAATCTAGCCAGAATCATTTTTCAGGGGTAAGAAAAAAATACATCCCTCAAACTAATTCTGACTAATAACTAATTCTAACTAATGAACAGTGATGTCCATTTATTCTATTTAGTGGTCCAAGATCAAGGTTACTACTGTTGTTATTGTTGTTGTTCATTTGTGTTGGTCATGTCTGACTTTTCATGACCCCATTTGGTTTGCTTCTTTGTTTTTTACAAAGACACTGGATTGTTTTGTTGTTTTCTTCTCCAGCTCATTTTAAAGATGAGGAAACTGAGATAAACTGAGTTAATGATTTTCTTAGGTCACATAGCTAGTCAGTATCTCAAATCATATTTGGACTTGCAAATATAAGTCTTCCTGCCTTCAGGCCAGGCAATCTATTCATGGCCCTCCTAGGTACCCAGGTTTATAAAAAGACACAAATTTATAGGTCAAGCTATGAGACATAGTAGACTTTATTTAAATTGAATGGGTAGAATGGGAAAAATGAAATTTGGGGGCCCCTTTAAAAACTATATAATTTCAATCTATGATTATTTCACAATTATAAAAAGGAATAAATATAGTACTATGTCCATGTGACTAAACTATTTCAAATCAAGTTGAACTTTGAGAAAAGAAACATACAATAATTTCCAAGATAATGATTCACTTACTTAATATTATTACAGTAATTTTCTGAACAGTTTGTAATTAAAAGTGTTTATGCCTTGTGGTTTAAAAAAATGAAATTAATCCAACTGTAAGTATTCTTAGTTATTGTCCATGTTCTAAGTTAACTTTTAATTTATATTTTGCTAATACTGTAAATGACATTTTCTGCTTTGAGGGGGAAAGATTAGATAGTTATATAGATACATTGATGCATTGACAGATAAGAGAATAAAAAAGATAGATTTGTGTACAAAATAGAAATGTAATTTTCATCTGTTCATAGCTACATACATATATACAATGTATGTGCTAGATATGATGAAAAAAACATTTTCTTCCTCTGATTCCATAAACTACTCACTAAATTCAAATGTTGCTGCCATCTGCCTTTGCCACTTTGCCACTGTGGCTGCTTAGCATGCCCACCCCACTTCATCCATAGGCCAGCTGGCTGATGGTGTTGCTTGCGCCAGCCCACATTTTTTTTCCAATGGAATGGAGCCATCATTACTTGCAGTAATAGTTCCACTGGCACATCTGGACCCATACAGGCAAAAACAATCTTCCTTTTGGCTTACACATAAAACAGGGTAGTATATTGGTCCCAACAGCAAAAAGAAAAAGAAAAAAAAAGAAAAAAAGAAAAGAAAAGAAAAAGAAAAAGAAAAGAAAAGATGACAATATAGATTGGATGCTCAGGTAGAATTTTAAGGATTAAGTATCACAATATTATTCCAAGTTTGTTTGGGCCTGAGATGGCCCAAATGGGCATCAAGTCTCTCAGGTACCCTTTATTTTTCATCCTTTCTATCATCTGGTTTCCTTTTTTTTCCCTTTCCAAGCCAGCCTGCTCATTTTAGCAAAAAAAAAAAAAAAAATGGCCATTTTGTGATCTATGTATTGCAACAGATCTGACACATTAAAGATATTCAGGTGAACTTTGAGAATGTCAAAAAGAGGAAGGGAATTGTGAAGAATGAAAAAGAAATAACATTTCTTCCAGAAATAACAATCACAGAATTGGAATAAATTTCAGGACTCATCTAGGATAACATTTAGCTAAATAATAATAATAATAATTATTATTATTATTATTATTAGAATTTATAAAGTGCTTATATGCTATTTCATATGATCTTCCTAATAGCCATATGAGGTAAGTTTATTATTATTATTACTGCCATTTTACAGATGAGGAAACAATCTTAGAAGAACTAAGGGACTGAAGTAAATAGAGAGGAAGGAAAGGGTAAATAGGTAAGAAGGGTAGTAAGGAAAACTAGGAAGGAGGAAAATACACACCAGATAATTATATCTTAGAATGTGAATGGGATGAATTAACCCATAAAATAAAAATGGGTAGTAGATCAAAAATTTGAATTCAACAACATGTTGCTTACAGAAAACATTATAAAAATGAAAGATACAGACAAAAAGTAAAATAAAAGGAAGAAGTAGAATTTATTATTTTTTCAAAGCAATAAAGTTAATGAAAAATAGATTTAATCAAATAGAATACAAAATAGATTTAATTAAAAGAGAAGACTCCACTGTCAGCAACATTATTCAATATTGTCTTGGACCATTTAAAATAATTAGACTATAAAATTCCTGAGCAAAAACAGACACAGAAACTATATGAATATAAATATAAAATTATTTATACAAATCAACTCAGATCTAAATAATTAAAATACTATATATATATAAATCTATAAATATTGTTCATAGGTAGGTAAAGCCAACAAAATATTTTGAATGATAATTCTGCCAAAATAATGTATTTATTCAATGTCATCCCTATTAAATTACTAAAAATTATTTTGCTGATTTATAAAAAATATTATTGAAGTTCATTAGGAAGAATAAAAATTCAGGACCTTCAAATAAACCTGGGGGGGAGATGTAAACAAAGTAGATTCAGTAGTATCTTGCTGTATTTTGTCAAACATTTAATTACCCCTAAAAAGTTCCTAGATTTATTAAGTTTCAAGTGCTGCCTGTGGTTGCCTTAGCAACACTAGACCAAATGATTTCACCAGCCCTTTAGGTTAGACATTCCCGGTTCTGATCAGAGAAACATGGAAATATGGACTTATGAAAGAAGATACTATCCATCTTGATAGAGACAAATGACAGGTGAAAAGAAGAATAGTATAGTCATATGTGTGTGCATAAGTTTATATATGCATATATATGTAAGTATGTATATATATATATTCAAACTTAATTGTAGCTTTCTTTAAGATGAGGGATGGGAGGGAGGGAGGGGAAAAATAAAGTAAAACATGCACAATTGAGAACAAAAGAAAATCAACAAGGAAGTAAAGAAAAATTGGGCAGTTTTAAAAACAATGTGTTTCATTTATTGAATAGATTTCCTTGAAATGAAAATTTGTAGCTTTATATTGAATCTTCTCATGTTCTGCTGTGTGCATGGCAATGTTTATTTTTCTCATTTTTTATTTAAGTTTAAAATAAATATTAAATCTTATAAACAGAAAGTTGTGACTGGTCCAGAGTCATATACATATATACATATATATATGTGTGTGTGTGTGTGTGTGTGTGTGTGTGTGTGTGTGTGTATCTGAATCAAGTCTTCCCAACCCTTAATCTAATACTATATATACTGTGCCACTGAGCTGCCTTCTATAAGAAATATGACAACCAGCATCAGCTTGAAGATCTCAATATGGGGGCATTTGTTTGCTCTCTTATCATTCATTTAGTTATAAATTTACAAAAGAGTAAAAATAATATAAATATTACATTGTATTATTGTAACATAATATATTACATAAATAATATAAATATAAATAAATAATATGAATTTACAAAACAGTAAAAAAAGCAGGGAGAGAAAAAACTCAACTTTATAGAGCGTATAAACGAAGACCAACTGAAAGATTGTTCTAAGGGCATTTAAGGAAGAAACTGGAAATGATATAACAAACATGAAAAATTAAAAAATTTTTCAATATTTTCATGATAAACTTTTCCATCAGCTGTAGTTTAGCTACTACATTTGTACTCTAACACCACAGTCCCCAAAGCACTTCACAAAGAAGTAAAATTAGCACAAAAGAAAGCAAAGCTGAGGAGAGAGGAGTTGGAGTAGCAAAAAATATCTATAGAGTTTGATGCTCAAAACAACACAATTGTAGGAGTGTTGCAAGATTAAGTCTCAAGATCTTTGAGAAAAATAGAATACTACATGTTTAGGGAAAATATTAAACTATTATTACTTTTATTAAAAGTTACTGAAAGTTGAAAAACAATTTTTACAATTAGTGTTTCTGATAAAAAAACTCATTTCTAAACTATAGAGAGAAC
The DNA here is from genome assembly GCF_037893015.1 of Macrotis lagotis. Taxonomy (NCBI): domain Eukaryota; kingdom Metazoa; phylum Chordata; class Mammalia; order Peramelemorphia; family Peramelidae; genus Macrotis; species Macrotis lagotis. The sequence goes on along the minus strand of NC_133666.1, from coordinate 419,196,032 downwards.
TGAATCAAATTTATTAAAATACAAGTTATTTCTCAAGTGATAAATGATCAAAGGATATGAAAAGGCAATTATCAGATAAAGACATTAAAGTTATCTATTGTCATATGAAAAATGCTCTAAATCATTATTGATTAGACAAATGAAAGTTCAAACAACTCTCAGATACCACCTCACATCTATTAAATTGACCAATATGATTAAGAAGGAAAATTATCACTGTCGAAGGGGATGTGGGAAAACTGGAACACTAATGCATTGTTTGTAGAGCTGTGAGCTGATCTAACCTTTCTGGAGAGCAATTTGGAACTATGCCCAAAGGGCAATAAAACTTTGCATACTCTTTGATCCTGCAATATCACTACTAGGTCTGTCACTATCACTATTAGATCCTGAAGAGATAATGAAAAAGGGGAAAAAAAACCACATGTACAAAAATAATCATAGCAGCTTTTTTGGTAGCTGCAAAGAATTAGAAATTGAGGAGCTGCCCATCAGTTGGGGAATAGCTAAACAAATTGTGATAAATGAATGTGATGGAACACTATTGTTCTAAAAGAAATCATGAGGGACAGGACTTCAGAATTGCTTGTAAAAACTTGCATGAATTGATGCTGAGTGAAGTGAGCAGAACCAAAAGAATATTGTACATATTAAGAGCAACATTTAGTGATGATCAATTATGATGGACTGATTCGTTTCAGCTGTACAATGATTAAAGACAATTCTGCAAAACTTGTTATGGAAAATACCATCCATATTCAGAGAAGGAACTGTGGAGTTTAAATGCAGACCAAACCTTACTACCTTCAATTTTTAAAAATTATCTTTTGTATTATATTTCTTTTTTCCTCCCTATTTTTTCTCATTTTGATTTGGTTCTTCATTCACAACATGATTAATATGAATTTATGGTTAACATAGTTATACATGCATGACCTAAATTGGATTGCTTTCTGTAGAAGGAGGGGGGGGAAGGAAAGGGAAGAGGGAAGAAAAATGTGAAACTCAAAACCTTGCAAAAATGGTTGGAAAACTGTCTTTGCATGTAGATGAAAAAATAAATAAATAAAATATTAATTTGTTTAAAGTTCCTGAGAAAATAATAGTAATTATTGACTTGCCCATTTCTAGGGAAGTTTTAAGAAAAATGGAAAAGTAAACAGATGAATTAATAGTTACTAATGTTTTTCTTTTTTGAGAACAGCCTTGATAAAGGTATAAGAAGGAAACTGGATGACTTTTACATCCTGTAGAAAACACTGTTTACAGAATTGATGGAAAGCTATGGAGAATACAAAAATCCACTGTACTTATTTTTTGATCAAACATATTTGGTTCAGTTGCACAAAATGTTGCCTCCTCATACATGACCCCTTGATATTTGTAACAGAGGAAACAGATAACCTTGATCAGCTATCCTGATGATGATATGCACAGACGATGTCCAACAATAGAGTCAAAATGGAAAAGGGATTCCCTAAAATGGGCAATTAAGTGTCAGCCTGGATAGAGCATTGGACCTGAAGTTAGAAAAAGACTCATCTATATTCAGATGATTACTAGCTGCTTGACTTTGGGAAATCACTTATCCTTTCCTGTCTCAGTTTCTTCATCTGAAAATTACCTGGAGAATAAAACAGCAAACCACTCTAGAATTTCTGCCAAGAAATTCTAAACCCTAAATGGAGTCACAAAGAGTCAGACACAACCAAAACTAAAGAATAGCAAAAATATGGCAGAGTCATCATCCAGCCAAATCTATTTGTGGTTGATATTGATATTGATATTGAACTGACTGTAACAAATCCAGGAATACCACAGAACCTTGTAAATGAGACTCATATAACTCAAAAACTCTATCCATTTTTTAACAATCAAGTGATTTAAAAAAATGCTTATTTCCAGTACTGACCTACAAATCTCTTGAATAGACAAAGCACATGTAAAATGAATTGAATTGAGAAATGAATAGTAGGAGGAAAGAGACCTGGAATATATTTTAGTTTTTTACCCCAAGTGTCTTCCTATAACAAAAGTAAATCTTTTTTAACATTAATGTATCTCCAGTGTGAGCTGAATTGATGAAGGGAATAATAGAAAGCTGATCTTATAGCCATAAGGATCTGAGATTAGGTCCTGCCTCTGACACTTGAACTGGCTTTGTAGCAGAAAATCAGTGCTCTGGGTAAGATCTGTCAAACACATGGCCCAAAACAGATTAAAATATAATTGGGAATATTTAACAAAATTGATAAAAATACAATAAAATATAGATAATATTACATTTTAAAACTAAGTCAATATGTGGCAGGTAGAGATCCTTTTATAGATAGATAGATAGATAGATAGATAGATAGATAGATAGATAGATAGATAGATTAGTTGTTCTCATTTCTCTTTGAATTTGACACCACTGCTCTGGTCAGCTCTTTAAAATTATAAATTGCAGAGAAGTTATTTATTTACACTGCGGGAGTTACTTCATTAATAATTCCCATAGGTATCTATTCTTCCAATGTTACTCTATTACTATGAGTCATAGAATAAATACCATAGATTGTGAGGACCTAAGTTGTGGGTCATCTAAAGGTCAACAGAGAGATGGATGGTGTGTGTGAAGGCTATAGCATATTAGCAATGAAGAATTGAACAAAATAAGTCGAAAATGTTAGAAAGATGCATGATAGAAAAAAGGACAAAGACCTATCATATATAGCAAAATTAAAGAACAACTTGTGGACAATATACATGCTAGACTAGTATCTTTTCAATGTCAAGGGAGGTCCCCACCCTGTTGGGGTGAACTTCCCATGAAGACTTTAGGGAAGCATATGGAAAAGAGTTGAATTAGGATGAGTGGGTTTAAAAGGGTTATAATCTATTCTACTCCTACTGATGAAATCACAAGTTGATCTAATCATATCTCCTTTCTGTCTTACTTTGTTGAACCTAGATAAAATTTAAGGAATTTCTTAAATTAAAAAGTTCAAAATAATTTAGGCAATAGTATATAATTAGAGTAACATCATTTATCTAATATTATAATAAAATGAAGTGTCCCATATAAGTGAATATTCTGATAACTGAAACAATTCATAAAACTTATTTAGTTTCATTTTTCATTAAAATTATTCTAAATAATTTGAAATATATCCTTGATTTCTTAAAAATAACATATCAAATAAAAATAAGCTTTTTTTCTGAATAAATTAAAGTCATCAATATAAATGTCACTTATTGTGCTTAACTGCAATATATTGACAACCTCATCACTTTAATAACATTAAATTATCTATAATTATTATGAATTTGTAGTTTTTCTCTCTTTCCATTACACCATCAGCTGTTTTGTCTCCCTTTTTTTACCCTGTGCACTTTTCAATACAAATCCATAAGTCTCCCAGGGTTAGTTATCAATATCAGGTTTGTATCATTGAAAGAATTTAATAGGATACTATTGCTAACTAGTTTAAAAAGTTAAATAATGTTGAAATTAATTATTTTATGAACATTTGGCATAATTAATCTATAAATCCATCGCATGTACAGTTCCCATGCTCCCAACTAGAGGACTGAGGTATTGTGTGCAAAGGGAATGAATTATTTAAATTATCAATTTTTCTTCTGATAATTTAAGTATTTTATGCTTTTATAAAATTTATCAGTTTTAATTACATTGTCTACTATATTGTTGGGCAAAATAGTTTCTAATAAAATCCTTTATTCATTTATTTTGAATTCTCCTGTTTAAATTTTTGATGCTTATAATTTGTCTTTTCTTTTTTTAAAAAAATGAGATGATTATGATATATCTATTTATTCTTTCTTTCATTAAAAATCAACACTTATTTTCTTTACAAATTTAAGGGGAATTATTTTTGTCTTCTATTTGATAAATTTTAATTGGACTTTTTAAATGTATTTGTTTTCTATGGGGTTTTTTTAGGTGAATGCCCAATTCATTGAAATATTTTTTCCTTTTGTGGGGAAAATATTTAGTTATAGATTTTCCAGTGAGGTCAGATTTGGTGGCCTACCAAACATTTTGAATCTCATTGTTTTCATTACAAGAAATTATCTGCTGTTTCTATTTATTCTTTGATCCAATAATTCTAAAGGTTTAGGTTATTTAGTGTCCAGTTAATTTTGATACTTTCATCAAAGACCCTTGGTTGCATATAATATTATTACATTGTGATCAGTAAAATCTATGCTTAATATCTTTTTGTTTGTTTGCTTGTGAGGTTTTTATGTCCTAATATAGAGTTGAGTTTTTAAAGGTGCTATGTATATTTGAGAAATCTACACATATGTTTTCATTAAACAATTACTAGACATCTATTAATTCTAATTTTCTAAAATTCAATTCAGGAAAGGACTTTTAGATTCTTTATGGTTTTTTAAATCTATTTGTCTTTATTTATAAAAAATATTTTCCCCATAAAAATTTTTATGTTCTTTTTTAAATTTGAGTTCTAATTTCCATCTCTCCCCTCCACTCCACTCCCTGAAACAATAAAAAGTTTGAATAGGCAATATATGTGCAATCATTCAAAAATATATTTTCATATTAGTCTTGTTAAGAAGGAAATCACCGACCCAAAAGAACAAAACAAAGCATGAAAAAAATGAAGAAAATGATAAATTATATGCTTTGATCTGCATTTAGATTCAATCAGTCTTTTCCTCTGGAGGAGGATAGCATTTTTCATCACAAGTCCTTTGTAGTTTTCTTAGATCATTATATTGTTTAGAAAAGACTTAAGCCACTGACATTTGATCATCATATATTATTGTTGCTCCTGTATACAATGTTCTCCTCAGTAGAAGTTTTCATTTTATTATACTGGTTCAACCTACCCATGAGCATTTGATATATTCCTTTTGTTTAGATCTGACTTTATTTGTAAGAAAAGTATGTGACTGTATTCATATAGTACCTGAGTTTGAATTAACAAATAGACTCTTTTACATTGCCTACAGTTATTTGTAATGGAATTTCTCTTTCTCTCAGTGTTGGATTTTGTTGGCAATATATAGAAATATGAATGATTTGTGTGAGTTCATTTTCTATCTTGCAACATTGCTGAAATTGTGATTTATTTCAAGTAGGTTTTTTTAGTTAAATCTCTTTATTCTCTAAATATACCATCAGATCATCTGCAAAGAGTGACAATTTTGCTTATTCTAATTCCTTAAATTTTTCTTCTCTTATTGCTATTGCTAATATATGTAGTATTATATTGAATAATAGAGGTGATAATGGGCACCCTCGCTTCAATCCCGATCTTAATGGGAAGGATTCTGACAACTCAATACAGATAATGCTTGCTGATGGTTTTTAGATAGATACTATTTGTTATTTGAAAGAAAGCTCCATTTATTCCTTTGCTTTCTTGTATTTTTAATAGGAATGGAATGTGTATTATATTTTGCCAAAAGCTTTTTCTGTTATCTATTGAGATAATCATAAGGATTTCTGTTGTTATTGAAATGGTCAATTATGCTAATAATTTTCCTAATATTGAACCAGTCCTGCATTACATGTACAAATACCACCTGGACATAATGTATGATCTTTGTGGTATATTGCTATAATCTCCTTGCTAGTATTTCATTTAAAAGTTTCACATCAATATCCATAAGGGAAATTAGTCTATCATTTTCTTTCTCTGCTTTTACTCATCCTGGCTTAGTTATCAGCATCATATTTGTGTCATAAAAGGAATTTGGTGTGATTATTTCTTTGTCTATTTTTCCAAATAATTCATAAAGTATTGGAATTAGTTGTTCTTTAAATCTTTTGTAGAATTAATCAGTGAATCCATGTGGAACTAGTTATTTTTTTTCCTTAGGGAATCATTATGACTTTTTCAACTTTTTTTCTAAGATGAGGTATTTAAGCATTCTATTTCCTCTTCTGTTAATTTGGATGATTTATATATTTGCAAATATTCATCCATTTACTTAGATTGTCAGATTGACATATAATTGGACAAGAATAGCTCTTAATAAATATTTTAATTTCCTTTTCAATAGTGGAAAATTCTTCCCTTTTATTTTTAATACTAGTAATTTAGTTTTCTTCATTTTTAATCAAATTAACCAGTAGTTTCTTTCATAAAATCAGCTCCTGGTTTTATTCATTAATGCAATAGCTGTTTTCTATTTCCTTATAATTTTATTAATCACTCCTTGGATTTTCAATATTTCAAATTTGATATTTCATTGGTAATTTCCAATTTTTTCTTTTTTTCTAGTTATTTTTAGTTCCATGGTCAATTCACTGATCTGCTCTATTACTGTTGCAAGCATTTAGAAATATAAAATTTCCCCTAAGTGCTGCTTTGGCTGCAACCCATAAATTTTGTATATTGCCTCATGCTATCATTCTCTTCAATGAAATTATTGTTTCTATGACTTATTTTTGACTCACTCAGTTTTTAGGATTAGATTATTTAGTTTCAAAATTAATTTTTAATCTATCCACTGCCTTTTATTGAATGTCTGCTGCATTCATTTAATACTTCTGCCTTTCCCATTTGATTGTGAGGTATTGATGCCCTAATACATGTTCAGTTTTTGTGTAGGAGCCTTGTATCACTGAGAAAAGAGTATTATTCCTTTCTAACCCCAAAGATTTTCCCCAGAAATTTATACTTTTATAAAATTCTATTTTCTTCTTAATTTCTTTCTTGATTTTTCTTTTGTTTAGATTTAACCAGTTGTGAGAGGGAAAATTTGAGCTCTACCCCACTGATATAGTTTTACTATTTTCTCCTAAAACTCATTTAACTTCTTTAAAAATTTGCTGTACATTTTTGTTATACAATCTGGTATACATATGCTTAATATTCATATTACTTCAATGTCTATGGTACCTTTTAGTATGATGTAGCTTCCTTCCTTATCTCTTCTAATTAAATCTATTTTTTTTTGCTTTTGATTTGTCTGAGATCATACTTGCTACTCTTGCTTTTTTAAAATTCACTTGAAGCATAATGAATTCTGCTTTCATCTATATCTCTCTCTTTGCTTCAAATTTATTTATTGTAACAACACATTGTAGGAATATTGTTTTTTTAATCCACTCGGTTATTAACTCCTATTTCATGGGTGAGTTCATTCCATTCACATTCAGTTATGATTACTAGTACTGTCCTCCATTATTTTTCCCATATACCCTTCTCTCTCTCTCTCTCTCTCTCTCTCTCTCTCTCTCTCTCTCTCTCTCTCTCTCTCTCTCTCTCTCCCTCCATCTCCCCATCTCTCTCTCTTGCTCTCTAGCTCTCTCACTCTCATATGTCTTCTTTTCCTTCAACTCTGTCCCTCCTCACCAGTGTTTTACTTCTGACCACCACCTGTAGCCAATCTACTTCCCTTTGCTTTCCTCTCTTCCCTCTTACTTCTCTATAGGGTAAGCTAGACTTTTATACCAAATTGAATATGTATCCTATTACTTCTTTGCACCAATTCTGATGATGCTTTTTGCCCAAATACAGCTGGTCTACACAATTGCAGTTCTCTACCTAGGTCCATTCTTAGCAATCCACCTATGTCAGAGTGACACAGCTGCTAGCTGACTCTAGTTTCTGCTCTCTGTGACTAACAATACAGGGACAGGCTCAATCCCTGCTATATCTGTCACCACTCTTTGCTCAGAACTTTGGTCAGAGCCAGCATTGGATGTCTCTGCCTAGGGTTCTTCTATCTCTACTACCTCACCAGTATCCATGAGTCTGTGGCAATATCCCTGTGCTGACAAGGACTGGAGAAGTGACTTACTATGACGCCTCCTTCATTTTCCAATTCACTACCCAGTTCCATGTTCTTGATGGATCTTTGTTGGAATAATCTTGGGGTAGAACTTGATTCTCCCATTTACTCCTCCACCATCCTATACTTACAATGACCTTCTAGTTGTCTTCTCAAGTGTCTTTTCTGCCAAGATGATGTTTGTAAAGTGTAAGTTTGATCATGTCACCTTTCTGCTCAATGAGTTCCAACAATTCCCTAATCATCACTAGAATCAAATAAAAAAGCCTCTATCATTTAAAACTCTTTATAAGCTTTCTTACACTTTACTACCTGTATACCCTCTGTATTATAGCTACACTGAGCTGTTTGCAGCTCCTTAAAAATAACATTTCATAAAGTGAGCCCTGTACTTTTGCAATGGCTTCCCCCCATGCTTTGAAGACTCAGCTTAAATCTGATCTTCTATAGAAGGACTTTTCCTTCCTGTGTGTTCAGCTTTTTTCAGCAGTGTCCAATTCTTCATGACCCAATTTTGGATTTCCTTGAAAAGATACTAGAATGGTTTGCCATTTCCTTCTCCAGTTAATTTTACAGATGAGTAAATTGAAGTAAATAGGGCATAGTGAGTTGATCAGGGTAACACAGCTAAGAATCTAGGTTCAGATTTGAACTCAGGTCTTCCTCATTCCAAGTCTGGTACTCTAAGCTTAGGGCCACTTCCCATACACTTCTGAGAATATCTTCCTCTCTTTCATACGTATGTTATTTGCATGTTGTCTCCTCCATTAAAATGTGTCTTCCTTGAGATGAGATGGGGGCTGTTTTTTAGCCTCTCTTCATATTTGAAAACCTTAACACAGTGTGGTGAAAAAAATAGCAAACTTTCAATAAATGCTTGTAGACAGGTGACTTCCTTGCCTTTGCATCTTCATTTTCCTTCAAAGCTGAAGCATTACCCCTGACATGAGCCTCTCTTAAGCCCCTAGTGACTACCCCACTCCTAAAATGAATTTGTTCACTGCACTGTACATATTTTATAACAAGTTACATATGCACATCTTGCTTTTCCCAGAATGAAATGTAAATTCACTGAGGGTCAGGTCTCGTTTATTTTTGTTTCTTCAAATAATACTTAGCATATTATAAACTTAGCATATTATAAACATTATAAAAATGTTTAATGAACTCTTGCTGATTGATTGATTGATAGATTGAAGTGGAGTATTATTGTATGTAAGAAAAGAGAATAAGTTATATGGAGTACACATGAATGTCCAGCAATACACAACTGGACCAACAGCTAAGAACACAAAGCCTACGCAAGCCATCAGAAAAGGGGAATTTAAAGATAAATTTTCTCTGCCCTACCTCACATGAGTTTTGAAATTCTAAATTTTGCCCTAGTCCTGATTACCAGTTTTACCTAGGGAGCCTTGGTCCTGATTGAGTTTCATTCACTTTGTCAACATTCATTATTTCCTTAGCCCAAACTCTATGACTAAAAATAGTTCTACCACAGTGAATCCTTGTCTTACTCCATGGATTCTGTCTCTGTTATAAACCTCTTCACTTTTCAAGTCCAGTAACTTACAAAATACCACAAGTGGTAGAATAGGCAGCCCCTAGGTTTCTCATTAGTTGAAGAGATTATAAGTCTCAGTGTGTCTGAAAAATACCTCTCACTATTCTTCACTCCATTAGTCCACAAGGATATAAGACTTTCTCTCCAGCTAGGTGGCACAGTAGATAGAATGACAGAGCTGAGTTGAGGAAGATCTCAATTCAAAGCTGGCCTCAGATACTTACTAACTGTATGGTCCTCAGCAAGTCACTTAACCTATACTTGCTTCCGTTTTCTCATTTGTAAAATGAGAATAATAGCACCTACCTCTCAGGGTTATTGTGAAAATCAAATGAGATAACAATTGTAAAGCAATCAGCACAATGTCTCACACATAATCAGTTATCGTCATCATTATTGTTATTATTTAAGTGACTTATTATTTAAGTAACATTTGGAATATAAAAAGAGAATTATAAAAATACAAATATCTGAGAAAAGTAACACATTGACTCCTAATATCAAGGAAGAAACAGGGTTTGGTGGAAGTAAGGATGACTTGAAAGTCACTGGGTCTAGATTTGAATATTGGCTCTTCTTTGTGACTTTGGTCAAATTATTTAGTTAATTTATGACTCAATTTCTTCATTTGCCAAATTAGGGAATTAAGCTAGAAAATTTTAGTTGCTTTTCAGTTCCAAATATGATCTGTGAACCAACTATCCCAGATGGTTTTTGTTGTTGTTGTTACTGTTGTTGTTTATTCCATACCATTTCATACCTATAATTTCACCAATATAGGAAGATTCTAGTTTAGAATATGGAAATTTAGTCCACTGATGCAAATTTGGCACTTAACTATAATATAGTTTTAGTAAGCTTTCACACCCCACTGAAAGATTAAAAAGACTTGCCTAAGGTGAAACTTCAAGATGTGTCAGAAATAGAATTTGAACTTCAAACTTCCTTACTCTGAGCCCAGGACTGCTAACTCTAGCATGATGAGATTTTTGCCAGATTAATTAACAAATTATTTCTCTATTGGCAAGGAGCAGAGACCCAAGAGAACAGAACAAATCAGTTTTGCTGAAAGGAAAGAAAAGGAGACTTCAAAAAGTATGTAGTATTATAAAAGGATAGCAAACTTAGGTAGCTTCAGAAATAGGAGTAAGAATATACAAAAACTAAGAGATCTCTTTTATAGCCATTGAGTGCCTCATGTTCTCAGGCTACACAAAAGAGATAAGGTAGCACAGAAGACAAACTTCCCACCACACAATTTTGCATCAGGTTGATCCTGGGACTTAAGGGCTGATGTAAAGTTGGAGGCGCAGCTGGCAACTTGAATAGTCTTTTGGTGGTTTTTGTCCTGGAGTCTCTACAATCTGCAATCCATCCTTCTTTGTGTAGAGGGAGTTTTCATATTAAACAGAGGTTACAAAATTGTTGGGCTCCTTAGGTCCATGACTAATGCTATCCCTGATGAACTGGTTGCAGGTGCAGCAAGACCTTAATAGCTAAAAACATCACAATCTAATAGGTCTCTTTAGAAGGAATTATTGCTTGATTTCAGCTATGGCTTATTACAAAAATCCAATTCACTCACAATATAGAAAGTAATATTTTTGGTCTTGTAAACAGCTTGACTGGTAAATGTCGGAGAAGTGCTGGCAGCGAGCACCTACCTTCAATATTTTGATTAGTTCTGCTCGGCTTGTAGCATCAGTTTGACTGAACGTAAGATTGCACACATTAACTGGAGCAATGCCTTTACAGTGACTTGGCAATTATTTAGCCATTATGTTTGGGCCCTGAAACTTGCAGTCCTTACCAAACAAATGTTTTAAAGAGATCATTCTGAGATCACAACAGTTACATCCCTGAAAAAAAAAGTTGCTATTTAAAAAATGTGGCATAGTTGAAAATACTGGTCTTTTCCATGGAAGACGTACATCTGAGCAGTGGTCAACATTCCCCTAATCATCAAAATTCTCAAATGGGGCTGACCAACAGCACCAAAATTAATCCAGTATATCTATAATTCCAAGCCAACAATTCATCTATTATGAGCAATGCATTCAACTAAGCTCTGAAAATACAACTATGAACCAAAGAAAAACTAGATAGTCCTTTACCTCAAGGAGTTTACATTTTAATGGGGAAGGAGAAGGGAAAAGAATACATATTTATTAAGCACCTCCTAAATGACAGGACATTGTGTTAGGCCTTTGCAAATATCTTATCTGATTTTCAAAACAAAGCTGTGAGTAAGGTGCTTTTATTAACCCATTTTACAGTTAATGAAAATGAGGCAAGAAGATAGTAAGTGACTAGCCTAGGATCATAGAGCCAAGAAGGGTCTGAGGTCAGATTTGAATTCAGGTCTTCTTACTCCATACTTACACTTTATCAACTAAAATTATGCAGGGAATTACAAAAAAATACCTAAGGAAAAACAACACATATAAAGAAATTGAAAAGTAGAGGGAGGAAGAAAGATAAGGATATCTGGAAAGTCAGAAGCAGATTTCAGAGATGGCTGATTTCATTTCCTTTCTCAAAAATGAAGGTTCTCTAAGAAATCATCCATGAGAGGAGGAGGTCAGGGGGGCAAGGGGGCCATTCCAGGGAGAGAAGGCAGTAGGACCTGAAGGAATTTAAATATTTTATATCCAGAAATAATTCAAGGATGTTGGTACAAACTTTCCAGATGAAAATAAAAGTTGAAAATTTTATATGGCTCTAGTATCAAGGTTGCAAGAGAAAAGCAGGTTCCTAATAACATGAATATACAGATCAAGTAAAACTGCAATATCCTATAGACAGTGTAGGAATTTTCCATGACTTCCTTGAAAAGTAGATTCTACTAATCCCTTTATTAATATGTCCCAGCATCTCAACATCCTTGAAGCAAATAATATCTTCTCCTTTGTAACTTAGGACATGGTATAAACAAATAACATATATGACTGGTCAGGTCTTGACATATGTGAAATATGAAGATGACAAGAGAGCATATAATACATGAAAAATAAAATGGTACCTAAACATGAAATATGAAATATTATTATTTTGTATAAAAGGCTGTGGCAAAGAGTTGTAATGACAATGCATGAGTTCTTGCATGAAGGAAATAAAATCACCTATAATTCTTCAAAGATTACTGTTTTATTACTGGTATTTTATTTAAATAGTAAAACCAACTAGACTTTCAAATTCTATGTAATGGTCTTCTTAAAAACAAACAAATCTAACTGTAATTAGATTGCCAGCAATTGTCAAATCTTGGTTCAAAGTTCATCTTTGAGGCTTCAATGAAATGTTTTAAGAAGCCTTTTGAAGGAGTGAATGGAGAATTGACTCTGGAGTGAGGAAAACTTGGGTTCAAGTCCTTATCTTGACATATCCTATGTGACAATAGCCAAGTCACTTAGGCTTTCAGTGATCTTGACAAAGTTTCAGAGAAAGTGACAATCAGCATTAGTGAAGAAAGTTTACTCCTTTAGGAGTTTCCTATATCAAATAAATTCACAATTCTGGTCCCTATGCCTATACTAAAGAGCAATTCAAATATTTTGTTGCTATTACTACTATTATATTGGTAATAGTAAAATAACTCTATTCAATAATAATAGTAAAAAACAAAGAGACCTGTATTATAGTCCTAGACTTGTTACTAACCATAGAACCTAAAGCAAAAAATTTAATTGTTTAAGGACATGGTTTCTAAATCTGCAAAAATTATTAACTTAGATTAAATTATTTTTACCTTCACTCAGTTTTAAGGAGGTCAAAAGAGTTAAACTCTAAACTATTAAAAGAAGAAACTTAAAATGCCCTAAAAACAAAGATGAGCTCAGCTCAATTGTTTGTCAATTGATATAATAATTTAAGAAAACCCATCTTGATTTGATTCTTCATAGTGTGGAGGTGATATGATTTCATCTACATGATATGATTTCATCTACCTAATTCAGCTTCTGGAAGAACCTATCATACTGAGAAGACTTAGTATAAACCCTAGTTAACTAAAACAGCATATATTATCTGAAGATCATCCTACTTATTTGATAGATTCATTGACAGAGAATGGGTCATTACTCCATGACAATACTTTTTTTTGGCAATAGTAACTCATTAATCTGTCTTCCTAGGCATAGAGAGTTTCACTGAATTTCCCTCAATGAAAAGCCCACTCACATGGATATCTTTGAAATATTATAGTAAGATCTCTGATACAAGGTCAATGTATAAATCAGCTGGTGTCAAAATATATAATTTTCTTTATAATAAAGAGCTATGTAAGTTTAAATTGAATATTTCAGTGTGGATACCCAAGATTTGCAATCCAGGACTTGAACTTTGTCCCAAGTATCTTTTAGTTCTAGGAGAACTTCCTCTGAAGGTGAAAAGAACTCTGCTTAGAGGATCATGGGTTACATGCATTTGAGAGTTTTGATATAGAAGAATCTGTCATTTTTCTTATAGTGGAGAATAACCTCTATTAAGACAAACTAAAATGTGACTATAATCCAGTAGAAAAGTCTTAAGGAGTTGCCTGAACCACTGATAAATAAACCCACGTTGCCCAAGATTACATAGATTACTGGATATTAATGACAGGATTTGAACCAATGTCTAACTCCAAGCCCAGCATCCTTTCCCACTTTGACACAATATTGAATATTAAATGTCTTATAAGAGGAAAAAAGCCTTCCCATTTCAATAGCATGGTCACTTTATGGAAAAGGAAAAAATCTGCTTTTTTAATGTCATTACACATTTAGATATTCCAACCCAGTCAACTCAGCTAGATTAACCCTATTCAAGACTCTCAGAATGAGAGTTTTAGGCTTCTCAGGAGTCCTGGGGACTGAAATGTATTTACATTTAATGAAATAAAAAAGGATTTTTAATATTTGGCTGAGATTTAAGCCCACAAGAGCCATGAAATTCAGAGTAAATATTCCCACGTTAATTGAAATTTTTATTGTCAAATATATTTCACGGTTTATTCATGCAGAAAAAGTCTTCTTGTCTTTTAACCATTCAGATGGCTTTCCTGAGATACCAGATGCTATTTTCCTTTAAATGCCAATTTTTGGGGTGACATTGTTTTTCCTTGCATGTTAAAATGCTGATTTCTCCCTTTGGGTTGAATATCATAAACTCACAGAATTCAGAGTGAAAAAAAACTGCAGTGATTATCTAAATTCAAACCCCCTTTGAAGATCCTAGCAATTTAGTATTTGAAAATTTCTTGTCAAGGAGAACCCACTGCCTCCCAATGTATTCCATTGTCCTTTTGAATATCTCAAATTGTAAGGATTTTTTTTACTTCTTTCTAGTCTAAATCTGCCTCTCTGAAATTTTTACTGTTTTTTAGGTCTGAGACTAAGCAGAACAAGTGTAAACCTTTTCCATATAATGAGCCTTCAAATAATTGAAAATAGTTATCTTACTCCAGCCTTGCTTCCTCTATTTTGTGATTCCTCCTAAATTATTCTACAATAGGGAGACAGAATGAAGATAAACAGATATCAATGCAATGCAACAGAGGGAATTAGCTTGTTTAATTAACACACATTCAAAAGGATTCAATTAAGAGAGTATTTAAAGACTTGTCAATAACTTAACAAAGTTATTGAAGTCCTTTGGGCTACTTTAGGGGAATATTGAATCTCAAGGAAGGATCAACATGTTGCCCTAAATTTCTTGCAAGGAAATCTGTCCTCTTTTCTTACAATGATTTCTGAATATGTAGCTTTTTCTTTTTTATTAAACCAAACTGTATCTGTCTGTGCTTTGGTAAGGGCTTTGTCTGACAATTAAAGTGAAGCTAGAATGATAAAATTTCTGATTGATGTTCATTTGGATTGCTATTTTTCTTTCTTCTGTCCCTCTAAAGCATTTACTTCTCCTTGCTTTTCCAACATTCCACCTTAATACATCTCAAGTCATATCTTTGATGTGGCCCATAGGCTCAGTTGATTACACCACTATGGTAGTTAAGCCAAGTTCCTGGGTTGAATTCCTACATGGATTAATTATCTTGGCTCCTTTATGAAGCTGTATTCTATACTTCCTACCTACCTCCATAACCTTCTACAAAAGTTAATGTTCACTATGGGGAAAGCATAGTCAACATTTAAAAATTAATCATCAACAATTTAAATGTGTGCCCTACCAATTTGGGGTCATCCTTCATTGCAACATCTCTTTCAGGTAAGGAAAAGACCAGTAATCAATATTATAAACCCAAACAAAATAAAAAAAAATTTAGTAGTACTCCTAAGGAAAGACACATACTTATTTTCAACAACAGAGTGAACACTGTTTGAAACTCTCAAGTCTGTCAAAACATTTTCAATGAGACTCAGTGAAACTGGGCCAGATCTCATCTATAAAACAAGAAGATAATACTTCCTCTGGTTATATGATCCTGTGACTGCTGGAAAAGCTTTGTCTTTTCCTAAGAAAATAGCTGTCTAGGTTTCACTGCAATCAAGCATGCTGTTTTAAAAATAATACTGGATCCTACATTTAGTGAGAGAGACTCAAGAATAGAATACAGATCTTCTGATTTTTGCCACCCAGGGTTTGATCTAAGTGAGCTTGTCTGTACAGACACAACTATGTACATGCAAGAAAATAATCAAGTAGACTGGAATCAGGGCACTTCAAATGGGCTCATTCATGTTCTAGTTTGTGCTGACCAAATACAATTTCCTAATTTAAATGTTTTTACAAAGGCTTAGAAAAGACTCATAAGGCTCCTTGGAGATCAAAGAGTTTTTTAAAGACAACATTTTGATGAGTCAAGAGTAAATAAATCAGAAACATGAAGATTAAATTTCCCTTGAAATATAGAGGAGAAAATAAATTAAGGGGGAAAAGTGCTTGAGGCCAAATTCATTTGGGACACCATTGAACCCAAACCATTTGGAAAAAAATGTTTATTTTCCCAAACTCATCTGTTGTCAAGTCCCAAATTGAAAACTTCTTTAGCTGAGCAGATGACAGATTTCATTCAACCCCTTCTCTGAGGTCTAGTTATCTCAAGACCAACCATGTGGATAAAGACATTGAAGTTCTATCCAATATATACATAATCATAAGTCACTTGAATAAATAATGAGACCCCAGTGAGTTATAAGGCACATGTGAATATTTCATTCTCATGGAACCAGTCTTAGGTGACATCATCTGGTAGGTCTTTGGGATTGACAAGTTAGCTCTTGTCAACAAAATTGTAAAATTATATTTTTTTGTTGTTTTGTGGTTGTCAATTACTCTGATCTAAGTATTGAATTACTGCCTAACTCCTGATTGAGACTGTCCTTCTCCAGAAGCTTGATATTTAGGCATTTAAGTAACCTCATAACATTAATTATACTGTTAAACAATGTTTGTATTGAATCAGTTGACTGTCTAGCATGCATAGACATAAAAAATAATTATTTTTCAGAATTTGTTGGCCAAGAATAATATTGAAGCATTCATGACACCTTTCTCTTGTTTGATTAGTAGAAGAGGGAACCAGTGTATTTTAAGTGAATTTTCAGCAGTACTATGCTTTCATAGGTCTTCCACACAATTCTCTTTCATTTCAGCAGCAGCATCAATGATAATACTTATATTTATATCTTCCATGATGATTTGCTTGTCAGGATTCAATATGGTGGCACTGAATATTTCAGCTCATATTTGAATATATCTCTTTGGTTTTGGGTGGGGCAGAAAACATTGGACTTTATAATCAAAAGTCCTGATCTTGAGTACTGATTTTCTTCTAATTGTTATTCTGGTTATGGTTCCCAGTGTGGTGGCACTGAGTATTTCAGGTCATATTTGAATTCTTTTCTTTGTTTTTGCATAGAGGGAAAGCACTAGACTTTATAATCAATAAAGACCTAGACTTGAGTACTGACTTCCTTGTTCAATTGCTAGTCTGGTTATAGTTCTTTATCAGGTACAATGAATATGAAACATCCAGGATACTAAAAAAATTGGTAAAAACAAATAAAATCAGTCTATGAGTAAGTTCTTTGTGGTCTTGGGAACTCCTCACCAGAACCTTTATGTGCACTTTTTCTGAAGGGCCCACACTTAGGTCTTAGATCAATCCACCTGGGGCAAAGTAAACTCAAAATGATTCGGATCACTTTACAATTTATTGGCTCATAACATCTCAATTGGTTGTGTGGGAAAGTGGAGATTAACTCACCTTTCCTCAATTCCATTAATGTCTTGATTTCAAACTGTCAGGTGTCCTTGAGCAAATCACAGAACTGTTTCCTCATCTATAAAATAGAAGTAAAACTAAGCCTTCTTTCTTTATGGGGTTATTGCAAAGATAAGATGAGAAATATACATAAAATATGTTATAAATTATCAGACTGCACATACATATAAGTTGTTGCTGTGTTTTTGATTGTGACTATATTCTTTCATCAACAAATATTTATTGAATACAGTGGATGAAGTAGAAAAAGCTACAGCAGCTCCTATCTTTCAGTGTCCCATTCTCTTCTCCAGAATCCTGGAGAAATTCTTCTTCCTGTCTGTTTCAATAGACAGATTTTTTTGATTTAACTAGGACCAGCTGTTCTCAAACAGTAACTCCTTTATCTCCTATAGCTAAGAATATACATATTCTCCAAGAAATATACTATTCTTTTTATATTAACACTTGTTTTTTAAATAACTGCTTTTCTTTTCTTTATTTCACACAATGTTAGTCTCAATAATGTTTGTCTTATGGATGTTGCAAAAATCTATATTTAAGGAGACTCATGTCATGCTCAGGATAGATTACTGTCCATTTTGCAATCTGCCTCTACATACTAGAATAAATGGCTACTTACTTTACTCTTAATTGACTCCTTAGTGCTAATATGCAAACCTGACCTCAAGAACTCAGATTAGTGAGTGATGACCCTCTTGGGTCCCTAAAAATTTCCCCTACAGTACTCTAATATGCTGGGCTTTGTGAGAGATACAAAAATGTACTAATGGACTCTGCCCTTAAGAAGCTTATCATTTAATGGAGTTGTACATAGTAATGATTGTTGCTTTGGCTTAGAGATCAGCAAAGGGTCATCAGATAATCACTAATGTCTCTTAGTAAGCTTGAAAATTTTCAATAAGTGATTGTATGATTGCAAGACCAACATCAGTTGCACATTTTTCCTGAGGAAGCAATAATTTTCCCAAAGAAGGTATATACCCAATGCCATTCGTTTGTGGGTTTGCTTTCAGAATTTTCTCCAGTCTTGCAATGTCATCTCCATATTTATAGATAGTTGTTGTGCAATAGTGCTATTCTTCACTCTGAAGAATGATTGTTGCCATTTTCCTGAAATACACTGAAATTATTACATGAAGCCTCTACGAGTCCAGGGAAATAAAAGGGAATACCTTGGGAATAGCAGCAAAGTTTAGATCTCTCTTAATTAGCAGTTCTCAAAGTATAATCCACTCATCCCTGGTCCTTCCCAAGATCTTTTCAGGGAGTCCCTGAAGTTAAAACTATCTTCATAATAATGACTATTATTTTCCTATTAATATACTTCTTCCTTTTCCAGCAAAATTTATATGAGAAACCAAGATCCCCTTCAATTTTAGTTGATGCCATTTCTATTTAAAATTTTGCTAGGAAGAAGTAAATTTGAAGGAGTTATAGTCTGATCTCCATTAATGAATAGGGTTTCATCACCTTCCTCAGGTGCCACAGTATTGAATCAATACGGTACTGCCCATTTCCATTTTATGAAATCTCTTTTTCAATCTTATGACCCATTAAGAATCATTTCTCATCTGCCTTATCCTAAGTGAGGAAGATGGCTAATCTCCAATCTACAGCTTCAGTTCCCATTGAACTAAACAGAAGATGCCAGAGATCAATCAAAGCAGCCCCATGAATGTAGAAAGTTAAGCATTATAACTGTTAGGTATAAAGTAAATTATAAAATTACCAAAGAAAGTAGACTAGGAACACCCAATAACACTCCCCTCCATTGGTATTCTGATGGTAGCTATCATCATGTTCACCACATTACCAAGAATGACAGGTGATAGACAAGGACAATATTTGCAGAATGGAGACACATACTATAGAATAGGATAATAAAGAAAACTCAATATTTAAAATTAAGTAAGAGGCATGAATGTTTTTCTGTTAGAGGAAGAGTTGAATCTTTTCCAGAGGATGTAGTTTCTAGTGCTTCAAGGGATAACTATGTGTTGCCAGGTACAGTCTCTTGAGATAAAGATATGTTATATATAAGATGAATAAAAGTAGAGACCAATGATTGTCCAAGCTAAGGGAAACTAAAATAATTATTTGAGACTCATATAAATATGAAGGCTTGCTGTCTTCCTAGAAAACTCAAGACTTATCAAATCTGATAATTACCACTCACTTGTAGATAAATGTGGAGAGATAATATTATCATAAAGGATCTACTAGTCATTGTTAAGGATTGTGAATTTATGAAATAAACTCATGACTGGAGGTATCATTGGCATTTTTGTTACTATTATTAATCAAGGTAGGAAAGATGGAAGAAAAAGGGAGATTTTGTAGTTTAATAATTGGCTGAGAAAATGATTTCTAAGAATAGGTTAGGAATTTCTGGACTATGGTTTAACAATGGGATCTTAGCCAGGAATGGGATAAAAACATATCAAGGACAAATGAGAATAACTTGTTTGAAACCTTAATCTAATCTTGATGGTTTTAACCTGAAAAGGGAAGATGAGAAAATAAGTTGCCTAATAAGCCTTGAAAAAAAGATCCTAAAATAAAACTTGTGACTTCAAGTATCCTTCCTTCCTCATATCCTGATGCATCCTTATATCCTGAATGTGTCATATTCATTGTACCTGATAAAGAGCCATAACCAGAATAAAATATATATATATATATATGTATGTGTGTGATAGATAGAGAGGTAGATAGATAGATATAATAAGAAGGATAAAATAGAGATATTGTTACAAAGAAATAAATCTTAGCACCACTAAGACTTACTGGAATGAGTTTTGTGACTAGAAATTTATTTTTGAGGGATCTACCTGATTCAAGATGAACAAAATAAACAAAAGGAGTAATAATAAGAATCTATATTTGAGTAAAAAAATTCACTGAGAATTTTAATGAGAATGAATGAAGGTAAAAATAGAAACAATACAGTTCTAAGGGTATTATAGGGGAAAAAAGAGAATTAGGTGAAGAGTTTGAGGTCCAGAACATAAAATGGGCATATAAGCAAAATATTTTATTGAAGTAGTATTTCCAAGATATCATTGTTACTGAAGAATATGTTACTAACTTTCATGATAATTTCAACCTTCAAAAATAGTATTATAAAGGAGAAATGATCTTCTGAACCTAGAAATAGTAAGAATCTTTTGTTTTTGGTTTTGGTAAGGCAATGAGGTTAAGCGACTTGCCCAAGGTCACACAGCTAGGTAATTATTAACTGTCTGAGGTTGGATTTGAACTTGGGTCTTCCTGACTCTATCCACTGCACCACCTAACTGCCCAATGGTGACAATCTTGAAGGTAAATGACCATTCCTTTATAGAGTTTATCTTGAGAAAGGGAGAAAAAGAGACGGGGGGCGGAAATCCAGACAAATATATATACATATAAGTCTTGAGTTTTCTAGGAAGACAGCAAGCCTTCATATTTATATGAGTCTCAAATAATTATTTTAGTTTCCCTTAGCTTGGACAATCATTGGTCTCTACTTTTATTCATCTTATATATAACATATCTTTATCTCAAGAGACTGTGCCTGGCAACACATAGTTATCCCTTGAAGCACTAGAAACTATATCCTCTGGAAAAGATTCAACTCTTCCTCTAACAGAAAAACATTCATGCCTCTTACTTAATTTTAAATATTGAGTTTTCTTTATTATCCTATTCTATAGTATGTGTCTTCATTCTGCAAATATTGTCCTTGTCTATCACCTGTCATTCTTGGTAATGTGGTGAACATGATGATAGCTACCATCAGGATATATATATATATATATATATCCACCTAAAATTTAGGAAATTGAATTTTGAAGAGTTCAGGAAAAAGGTAAGTAGAATAATATCTGGCCTAATCATTTGAAAGAAAAGTTATTAAGATCTAAGAAAGACTCGGGATTAAATTCTAAGGACATAAATAAAACTGAGTCTGATCAAGATTAAAAAAGGAAAATATCCTAAAAAAATCTGATGCTTACATAAAAGAAATTCATTTTTTTAAAAAACCCTCGAATTTTGAATATATATATACATATATATGTATATATATTATATATATATACACACACACACACACACACACACACACACATAGATGGAATCAAGGACTAGTGAGTGGACATAAGTACAAAGAGTTGATCATCTATTTTAGCATGCCAGGAATGCTGAAATCTACAACACATTAAAACTTGTGATGATGAATAAATAACAAAAACAACAACTTTAACCTATATTAAGGATAATGGGAAGAAAAAGAAATAGAAAGAAAAAGATAGGAAAGAATGAAGGAAGGAAGGAAGGAAGGAAGGAAGGAAGGAAGGAAGGAAGGAAGGAAGGGAGGGAGGGAGGGAGTGAGGAAAAGAGAAAGATGGTGTAGTGGATAAAGAACTGGTCATGGGGGCAGCTAGGTGGTGCAGTGGATAGAGCACCTGCCCTGAATTCAGGAGTACCTGAGTTCAAATTTGACCTCAGACACTTAATAATCACCTAGCTGTGTGATCTTGGGCAAGTTACTTAACCCCATTGCCTAAAATAAATAAATAAATAATTTAAAAAAGAAATAACTGGTCATGGAAGACTGAGTTTAAATCTGACCTCAGACACAATAGCTGTGAGTTATTGGGCAAGTTATTTAACTTGATAACTTTAGTTTCTTCAACTGAAAAATGGAATATTAATAGTATCTAACTAACAGGTTTGTTGTGAGGATCAAATGATATAATTGTAAAGTGCTTAGCACAGTGCCTAACCCATAGTAAATACTATATAAATGCTAACTATTAATATTATTGTGGATAGAACTTTATTAAATGTCTGTGTCCTAGTTACCATGCTAAGTATTAAGACTGAAGTGACAGAAAGTAAGACAACCATCCTACCTCAAGGAATTTACATCCTATTGGAAGAAGATAACACATAAGGAGGAAATAAATAGATGGGAGGTATATGAAGCAAGATTAAGAAATAGTATCTGGAAAGTTTTGTGTTTTGAAAACGATAAGAAATAAACTCATTTATCAGAGCCCAAGTGGGTCCACAGGCAGAGTCCAAAGTTGAGATGTAAAATGAAGATTATGACTAGGGTTCAGGTATTACAATCTGGAAGAACAGAACTATTACAAAGGGTGAATGGGATGATAATATCAGACGATATTTTACAAGTCTGGAGTATTAACTGTTAAAACTGAATTTCTCTTGTTTTCTACTCAAAGAAAAATAATCTTTATATGAGAACAATAGAACACAAATTCTTATCAGGGAGTAGAAATCCAAGATAAGTGAGTTCAATTCCCTAAATGAACCACATCACAGAATATGGAAAGAACTAAAAAATGTTCCATAATTTTTAAAATATCTTGAAAAACAGAGACTGTACCTTAGGACAAATATTACAATTTTTCATAAAAGGAAAAGGGTAAACCCTTCAAACTATTAATCAGTGAATTTTATTGATTCCTAAAAAAATTCTGGAACAGTTTTAAGGGAATTGTTTATGATTCCTTAGAAATGGGAGTATTGGCAAACAAAACCATTATAACCAAGATCAAAAGGAATGTAGTAAATTGGGAAACAATTTTTATAATTATTGTTTCTTGACAAAGAACTCATTTCTAAAGTATATAGAGAACTGAGTCAAATTTATAAAAAAAAAATCAAGTCATTCCCCAATTGACAAATGGTCAAAGGATATGCAAAGGCAATTCTTGGAAAAAGAAATCAAAGCTATATATAGTCATATGAAAAATCGCTCTAAATTCTATTGATTAGAGGAAATGAAAATTAAAGAATCTCTGAGGTATCACTTCACACCTTTCAAATTGATCAATATGACCAGAAAGGATAATGATCAATGTTGGAGGGAATGTGGGAAATCTGGGATACTAATGCATTGTTGATGAAATTGTAACCTGATCCAACCTTTCTGGAGAGCAATTTGGAATTATGCCCAAAGGCAATAAAAATGTGCATACCCTTTGATCCAACAATAACACTATTGCATCTGTATCCTGAAGAGATTATGAAAAAGGGTAAAAATCCTACATGTACAAAAAAATTTGCAACAGCTCTGTAGTGTCAAAGAACTGGAAACTGAGGGGGTGCACATCAATTGGGGAATGGCTAGAAAAAATGTGGTGTATGTATGTGATGGAACACTTTTGTTCTATAGAGGGATAAGATTTCAGAAAAGCCTGGAAAGACTTGCATAAATTGATGCTGAATGAAATGAGTAGAACCAGAATAACAATATACACAATGACAACAACATGGGATGATGATCAACCATGGTGGACTTGCTCATTCCATCAGTGCAGTAATCAGAGACAATAAAGACAATTGTGATGGAGAATATGATCTATATACAGAGAAAAAAAAACCATGTAATTTAAATGAACATCAAAGCTTATTATCTTCAATTTTCAAAAGTTGTCTTATATATTATGTAATTTGCTATCTCTAATGTTTTCTTTCTTCCTTTTGGATCTGATTCTTCTCTCACAACACACTCAACTTTGATCTATGCCTATAATGGATGCTAATGTAAAGCCTATATTAGATTGCCTTCTGTTGCGGGGAAGGGGGAGGGAAAAAATGTAAAACTCAAAACCACAGCAAAAAAAAGATGATAGGTTGAAATTGCCATTGTATGTAATTGGAAAAAAGTAAAATATTTACATAATAATAAAAATGGGAGCAATAATCACTGAAAGCAAACATAGTTTATCAAGAACAGATCAAAGTCAAAAATATTTCCATTATGATTAGGATACCTAGATGTATATACCAAGTGAGTGCTACTAGCGTGGTATATTTATTTTTCAGTAAAGCATTTAATGATTTTCATGCTGTATTTATGGATGCAACATAGAAATATGAGATATATGATTGAATTCAATTGATTTGCAAATGATTGTTTAACCACACCAAAAAGAGCAATCAATTAATTTATCAAATTCAATTTCAAATTCAATAAACTTTATTTATGCATCCACTATATATATATATATGGCATTGTGCTAATAGGAATCATAGTTATGCAAAGACAAAACCAAAACAGTTTCTATCATAAAAGAACTTACATATTATTGCTAACTGGAGAGAAGTTTCCAGTGGAGTGTCCAAGGGATTTGTCCTTGGTGAGTTGTTCAATATTTATGACTTTGATTATGTAATGCTTGCCAAATATGCAGCTATGCAAAGCATTAGAGGAGGCAATTAATACTTTGGATATAAATGTCTATATTTAAGAAGATCTTAACAGTCTAGAACAAAGAACTGGGGAAACATAAAATGAAATTTTATGAGAACATATTTCTCTACTTGGGTTCCAAAAGTCAACTTCATAAATAAAAGTGACATTTGAGATGAGCCTTAAAGAATGGATATGATCCTGGAAAGTAAGGATAAAAAGGAAGACTTGCATATCATGTTTGAGCATTAAATGTATTTTACTCCAATTTTTTGAAAATCAATCATGTTTGACCATATATGGCAACCATCCTCCATTAATAAGTATCAATAAGCATATCCAGAATACCCTGTTCCTCAGTCATTTTTAAATTTCAGTCTGTCCCCATAATTACATCATTGTTGGAAACTGCAGATTTGGGAACTCACTCAGCAACTCATTAAGAAAAGATATTCTTTGGGAAATTTTCAATGTCACATGAAGAAGTGATTTACCCATGGTCACATAATTACTATGTTAACAGAAACAGGATTTGAACTCAAATCTTCCTGACTCCAGGGCTGGTACTCTATGCAATGTTGCACTGATTTACTCATTACTATCTGAGTTATGAATTTGAACATAAAATCATAGTTTTGAAAAAGCTAATCTATGATTCTGTCTGCTACTAACATGTCCTTTAGACCTAATCATCTATCATTGTCCTAAAATCTATCAACATTTATTTAATGATGTCACAGACGCTGTGCTAATTGCTGAGGATATAAAAAAGAGGCAAAAGACAGGGTCTGCCCCTAAAGAGTTCATAATTTAATGTGGGAGACAACAAACACATTACAAGCAATCTATATGAAGAACAAATAGGAAATAATTAACAGAACAGAGGTACTAGAATTAAGGGGAATTGATAAAGGCATCCTAGAAGATGGCATTTTAGTTGAAACTAGTAATTCAAGGAAGTCAGGAAGCAAAGATTAAGGAGTAGAGCATTCCAATCTAGGGGGAGAGTCAAAGAAAATGCCCCGAAAAAAGAGGTGGAGTGTTTTGTTCATGGAACAGCCAAGAGAGTTGTATCACTCATTTGAGAAAGTTATGTAAGCACGCTTGTGAAAAATAGCATTACATAAATGTGTTTATGATGACTACAATTGTTTGGAGAAATCTCTTATATTCACCCTATCTACACTAACCCTTTACTCCCAACATAGGCAGAAACATCCCTACCCATTTCCCCTTGAAATAATTTTTACTCATCTTTACTTCAGAATCAGTAGGGAGAGGGGAAAGGGTTTGGCAATGAGCAAAGAGAATGCAATAAAATTGAAGGCAGAAAAGGTACCTAATCTAGCACATCCCCAACCTGGGAGCTATAGAAATCAACATCTCCGATAACTCGGAGTTTAAATCTTTTATCTAGTAACTAACAACAATGTGAAAGTCAGTGAAACCAAATAAAAAGACAAAGAGCAATTAAACTAATCTAGGATTTGATAGAGTTGTTAGTTTTCAAAAGTAAAGAGTGAACCCTCTGACCTGAGGTGATGGATTTGTATAAATTACTCGCTTTTTCTTTGATTGTAGATCTGCTCCAGGAGCAAAAAGAAAGAAGCCATATGAACTAATTCATTCATACCAAAACTTATAAATCCTCATTATTCCTAATATATCAGATGATGTATTTTTAAATAGAACTATTAAATCATGAGGAAAGAGTGCTCGACCAGTAGTCAAAAGATCTAGTTTTGAATCCATGCTCAAGCACTTATTTGTGTGAACCTGAAAAAATCATTTAAATCCTATAAATCACTGTTTGCTCATTTAAAGAATGGGACATGGGGTGGCTAGGTGGTGCAGTGAATAGAGCACCGGCCCTGGAGTCAGGAGTACCTGAGTTCAAATCCAGCCTCAAACATTTAATAATTACCTAGCCGTGTGGCCTTGGGCAAGCCACTTAACCCCATTGCCTTGCAAAAACTAAAAACTAAAATAAAAAAATAAAGAATGGATATAACACTTTTCTATGTCTCAAGGTTATTTCTAGGAAATTGTTTTGTAAGTCTTAATGTATTATGTAAATGTAAGTTATTGTGTTAAAATGATATTATCTAGTAAGAAATATGATGATTCATATTGGAAATACTTTTTGTGGTCTCTATAGGAGTATAAACTTATTCCAAGAAGCTATATTACACCAACTTAGTGAATTTAAAGATAAAGTTGTGGGGGACAGCTGAATGGTACAATGGATAAAAAACATGGCCCTGGAATAAGGGGAACCTGAATTTAAACTTGGCCTCGGCCATTTACTAGTTGTATGACCCTGGACAAGTCTCTTCATTTTGACTGCCTCAACAACAAAAACAAAGTTTTTATTGGTATTTCTGTGATAGAGAACTACTCCCACTTGATTTCTTTTACACACCTCACCCCTCAGTGAACCTTCTAACAAAGAAAAAGTTAAGTAAAATCAATCCAAAATTGATCTTATCTGATTTTATATTCAATCTTCTTCACCCACAGTTCCCCAACTCAAGTATCTCCTCTGCAATAAACACAGACAGTTGCAAGTCATCTGCATTCAGTTGCCTTTTTTAGTATTGTTTTTGCAAGGTTTTTCTGAAGGAAACAGCTAAAAAAAACTTAAAGATGATGATCATTATTATTATCAGATGAACTCACCATCACTTTGTGAGGATAGAGCCCTGATAGAGTAACTCCCAAAGCAATTAAATTTTGATGCAGAAGAAGAGGGGAAGTTGCCTTTTGAGAGCAGACCCAGATGATGCAATTCCATGAACTTCTTGGATGTCCCAAGAAGACCCTAGGCGCCTAGTATATAGAGGAAGTAGAGATTAAAGACCTTGAGATTATGGTAACAAAGCACCAGAAGCATGCCAAAGAAAAATTTTCTCTATTTCACAGTTTTGCCTGACTGGTCTTGTCAACATCAGAATGGACAGCTAATTGACATTAGTGAATAAAAAAAATAGATTACAATATGGCTATATTAAAACATATGTGGACCAGATTGAAGTCTAGGAATTTTCCTTTTACTTGGAAGGAAGTATCTGTCATTAAGAACAGTGATAAAGATAGTGATACATTACATTTACTGTAGAGAAAGGTGCATGATTACATATGCCCAATATTTTTGCCCAATCCAAAAGTTATTAGAAAATATTGTCTTTATAAATGAAATTAAAATTGATTTATTATTCTATAGACATAGCAGGTAATAAGTTCTTTAAATAGTCATATTTACATAGGTGCTTAGGTAAATATTCCGGTCCCATAGTACCAATTACTTCTAGCTAGCTGGAGATACCTTACTATTCGAGACACTTTCCATCTGCTAAGTACCAATTTGCCTCCATATTTGTATTTGTTTACATTCAGAATAATGTTTTAAGTTTATGTTGTTCCCAGAACACAACTTGATAGGCCAGATTCTTCTTTTAATTGTGCCCAATTTAGGATTCAAATTTTATGTAACCATTCACAGAGAAAAACAATTCCTTTAGCTATATATAGTTCTGCTGAGTCTTGGCTATCATTGAGGATATTTCTAGTTCTATGATATTTTTGTGGATTAAATTAAAGATAAAGACCTGCAAAATTTATCCATATCGGCTAAATAGTGAAAAGTTCTGGGATTTTTGCCCAGACTGTTCTATTGAAAGAAAGGGGTGGAGAGAGGGGGAGGAATGAGGGAAATATTAAAAGGAAACCTTGTGGAAAAGAGGACTTCTTAATGGAAGAAAATATTGGCAACACAATCTTGTTGTGGAACTAAGTCCAGGGCTAATCATAGAAATAAACATAGAGGTTGTTCTCAACTTTCATTTAGCATCCCCTTCACTTTGATTCTACCTCATTGTGTACTCTACTTCTTGGGACCTCTCCAATATCATGCTTTACCCTGTCTTGCCAAGGTCCATTATCTTCTTGCACTCCCAAATGATTCTCCCAAGAACCTAGTGTTATTTTTACTACAAAATATAATAATAATAATAGTAATTCTTTAATGTTATTATATAATAATATTTAGTATTATACAGACATTTGAATTCATCAGTATTGGGACTCTATCATCACAGAAAATAACCTGTCTTTGAGAGAGTATTTAATTTTTTTTGGATCTGAAAAATTACCCACTAGCCAACTTGGTTATAGGGCTCCCCAAACCTAGCATTAGTAGACTACTGAGAAGAGTCATGTTATATCATTGGGTTCAGACTCAGAGTCTTTCCAGCTTGTAAGGCAGCTCGGCAGTCTGAACTTTACTGGTAGAGTCTTCAAGAGCCCTGAGTCAACTCCCTATCACAATGAGGCATCAGAGTAGAACTTAGAATAATGATAACTATTACAACTATAACTAAATTATTATGATTCATGTTCACATAACACTTTAAGGCTTACAAAATAATTTCTTTACATTAACCCAAAAACAATAGGTCACAACAATACTATTATTCTCATTTTTTCAGATAAGGAGGCAGAATTCAGACAGTGACTTAACATGCTTTATTGTAAGATGCTGTGCTGTTCTCAGGATCAGGTTATCTATCCATACCTATACTTATTAGGAAAATGAATCTATGATAATATATGAATGGAGAGAAAGATATAAGGAAATTCATG
This sequence comes from Macrotis lagotis, assembly GCF_037893015.1. Classification (NCBI taxonomy): domain Eukaryota; kingdom Metazoa; phylum Chordata; class Mammalia; order Peramelemorphia; family Peramelidae; genus Macrotis; species Macrotis lagotis. Next base: position 419,166,617 of record NC_133666.1, on the reverse strand, counting down.
CTCCCTCCCTTTTCTTACCCAGCATAACTCCAAGTCTTCTGATCATGAAGCAAGTAAATTTGTACTTGGATCAAGACCCTCTGGCTGCAATCACCTGCTTTTGTTGTTGACTCAGAATGACTCTGAATGAGGCCATTTTGACTCAGGTATTGCCTGAAAAGAGAGAGGAAAAGAGAGGAGCATCCTTAGAGTAGACTGATGGGATAAAATTGTTAAGCAGAATGGGATTTATACTCTGCGGCATGATAATAAGTGAGACAAGTCATTTCATTTCCCTGTATCTCAGTTCCTTCATTCATAAAATGAAAAAAATGTTGCCTGAATCATTTTTAGGTTCTGCTCTGATTCTATGATTCTCGAATTTGCTCAAGGCTCATCTTAAACATCACCTTCTATAGTGGTCCTTTCCTAATACCTCCTTTACCCTCTTATCTTTCCACAATGTTTTATTAATATTATATATATATATATATATATATACATACAATAATATATATTGCCTATCCTAGTAGAATGAAAATTCTATGAAGGCTGAAACTTTTTTGCCCTTTGGGGAGATTGGGGGGATTCTGAGTACTTAACACAATTCCTGGGTACATCAATAAATGCTTGTTGGTTGAGCATGAATATAGAGTTCAGAAGGAAGCCAGAGCCCATGTATTCCAACCTCATGAAAGTGAAGGGAGGTTAAGTCACTTATTTAAAGTGAAACAGCTAGAAAAAGCATCAGAATCTTCTTTCACAACATGATCAATACAAATCTATGCTTAGAAGAGCTTATATTGGATTGCAATCTGTCAAAGGGAGTTGGGAAAGAAAGTGAGGGAAGGAGAAAAAATGTAAAATGCAAAGCCTTGAAAAAAAAATTGGCAAAAATTATCATTGCATGTAGTTGAAAACAAATAAAATATTTAAATTTTTTAAAAAAGAAAAAGCATTAGAGACATGATTTGAACCCAGGTCATCTGATTTTTTCTCTGAACCACACCATCACTAAATTGGTTGATTCTAGTCCTCCCTCATCAAAGAAGACCAAAATGCCATCACTATGTTTGAGACCACTAAATTATAATCGACATAGTATAAAGTCATCTATTCTACATATTTGTACAGTACTGTTGGTTAGGATCTGTGGTCTTCCTATGCATCAATAAACTACTTCTACTGTGGAAATTGTATTTTTTTCATATTATGACAGTTTCTCTAAAAACTATTCATTTCTGTTGCCATGGCTCCAAATGAAGAAATAGCCAATTCTACCTCTGAAAACAGAAGACCAATTCCTACTTAAGTATTATTTCAAGATGTAGTCCCATTTTGCTGATTTAAACTTAGAAAAAATTTACACTTAGTACATATATCCCAATCTGAATTAAAACAGGAGAAGAAAATTGGAATCTACGTTGAGAATAGGAGATGGGTCCTTGAGATTATATTCTAGCTATTAGTATAACACATTACACTTATACATTTTATTTCACAGGGCATAGTCTCAAGCACTTTTGTAATGACCTAAAACGGGTATAATCTATTTAATGTAGAAAAATTAGGCAAATAGGTGTCTTTTCTGTTAATATATATATAACACATATATGTATTATATTGCATACATATAATATATAATTACATATTTAAAATCTAATACATATATAATAATATAATGCCTATATATCATCTTAGCTAACACAGGATTTGATCATTAAGACATATCTGACATCTACTTGATAGCAGCAGGACTTGCTCCAAGATCTCAATCTTAAAAAGCTCTCATCTATGGCAGATGTTCTTCCTTCTCTTCTCATGATATGCTATAGCTCATTTCCCTAGGATTCCCTCCCCTTTCCCCTTGTTCCCAGGCCAGGTAAGGGGGTAGTACTCAGGTGACCGTTAGAATCTCCTTTCCCCCTCCCTGTTCGTCTTCCTCTTGCCATTTTTTGCCATAAAATCGCAGCAATGACAGCCCAGCCGCCAAAATGGCTGCTTCCCTTGGCAGCATCGGGCGGGGAACGCTCCTCTTGGGGAGGCCGGTCTCCGCGCTCTCCAAGTGGACGCGGTGGCCTCGGGCTCCCAGAGCCTCCGGGAGGTCCGGGCCTCGGGGCCCGGTCTTGAGTCCGGACCCGCTAGGCCAACTTGCCCGGGACTCCTTGAAACACAAGCCGCTACTGTAGCTGTCCCGGAGTGTTGCCACATCTTCAGGACTCCGCGGCACGGCTAAGAGTGGGCCGAGCCCGTCCTCTGGTGGCCATCGCCTACAATGACAGTCCGAGCCGAGCTCCCTGGAGCAGCCCATAAGCCGGTCTGCGCCTGCAGGAAAGACACCACCCCCTCCTGTTTGCAGGCTCCGAGCTCTCTATGGCCGACATTTCCCTAAGAATGTCTGAGAGAGAAGAGCCACAATGCCTCGCCACGGGCCTTTATAAAGTGATTTTGCTATAAAGGCTCAGGACAGTTGATGGCACTGTCACACCGCAAGTGTGACAACCCTCTGACACTGGGGTTAGCCCGCCCGGCCCCACTTGGAAATACTCATGCGTCTCAAGAAAATAAAGACTCAGATCTGGGGAGATTTTTGTGAATACACATTCTCTAAGAAGGATTCTGGATATATTTCTTCTGAGGAAGGCCGGGTCTTTTATGGATGTTTTTGTCTTCTTTTGTTGTTGGTTTTTTTTTAAGGAGACCAGGAGTTTTCACAAGATCTGCCTGATTAGGACAGTTTGGGTATTTGTGTCTGGAAAAGCAACAGTCCCTCAACCTGCTTCTTGGGATGTTCAAGGCATTCCTCGAAGCTGCCAGTCCACAACATGGGTAGCTTTCCAGAGTCAGCGCTAGAAATCAGTCAGCAACAGTAACAGTATTATGGGGAATGGGAGGGCTAAGGTGGCAATTATGAATTAATTAAGCTTATGTGGAAATCAAAAACTGTGAATTAGGTGCGAAGCGGCATTCATTTTAAATTGGCACTTACTGAATGTCTCTGCTACGTTATTAGAAATAATCTGCCTCCAGAAATAGGGTACCTGTTCATTGTATCTTGTTATGCATCGTAGAATGAATTAATACTAATGAGGCTGACTTATGGTACTGATTTCTTTGATGATTTTGATTAATGTAGGGCTTAGAAGATGGGTTGTATAACTATCTAGGGAATGTCAAGGTAACACCAACATTTTATAGATCACTTGGCGGCAACAGTTTTCATCCCACCCAAGAGAAATTATAATAGGAAACTCAATAAGTAAAGTGAATTTACTTGTGTTTTGCGTGAATTACTTGCTTATAATATACACACTGTCCCATATGTCCATTAGTTACTGAAACTAAATAGCTACTATTCATAAGTTTTTACAACATAAAGTCTGTAACATTCTTATAGATTGTTCTGAAATAATAAAATATTTTGCCAATGTACTTATATCTACCTTCGTTATTGCCTCTCCTCCCTTTAAAAATGATCCTTTTTTTCAAAATCTTCAGAACATTTAAAATCAGGTGTATATGAAAATGTGGTAATTCTTATGTCAACATTGGCTGAAACAAAAATAACAGAAATATAGTAATGATGGTCGGAAGGAAATAGAGTTATACTTTTCTGGAATTACTCATTCTAGCAATGACTAGGTACAAATTGTGTCTCCTGAATCACTAACAGTTTCTCCAGGGACTACATATCTCTTCAGTCATCAATACATTGACTTATTATAAGCCTTCATACTTAGTCATATTTTGCTATATCTAAACTCACATTTGACTCCCTCAAAATACTCTCTAGCCATGTGGAACAGGTGAGGCAGGAATAGGAATATATCACCCTTCCTTCACTAGCTCAAAATAGCACAATAGGCTTATGGAAAGAGTGGCTCCCTGTGGGTTATAGATTGAGAAAATGGCTTTCTATTATAAATAAGGGATATCTCTATTCAAAATTGTTTTCTTCAATGTCTCATTTGACCCAGATTGAGTACTTGGGTTTGTTTTCTAATAAGAATAGAAGTCTAGTCTTAGAGATCAATTGATGAAAAATTTATTTGGTTTTTTGAAATTTTTAAATTCTACAGCTTGAAGACTTCCCAATTTAAAACTGACTCATTCCTTGGAAAAGGGAAACCAAATTCATTGGTCTTTAGAACTACAAGAGTTTACAATATTTCACTATCAGTAGAAGAGGTAAAAATAAAAAGGCCTATATCATAGCACTTGACCTGACTTGATGTAGAAGTAGTAAGCAAGTAACAGGATCTTCTCGGGTTTCTTTCTTGACCCCAACCTCTCTTCTCCTCCTCTATTTGAACCAGGCAACAAAAATTAAGTTTTGCTACCATAATCTCTCTACCTTGAGCTTGTTTATGTTCCACCTAGTTAACCATGAAAATAGTAGCCTCTTGCCTCTGTTTTTTGACTAGGTGGTCAGAACTAAAGATTTTTTACTCCATTCTCCTCACAACAATTCTGGTAAATAGGTATTATTATTATTATTATTATTATTATTATTATTATTATTATTATTATTATTTCATTTTACAGTTGGGGAAATTGAGGAAGGTAGAAGTTAAGTGACTTGTCCAGCCTCATACAGTTTGTAAATGTGTAAGGATAGATTTGAACTTCAGTCTTCCTGACTCTAGGTCCAGGATTTCCACTGGGATAGAAACCTCATTATTGGGTAAAAGACTCCAACAGTTTTGGACAATAAATAAAAACAGAAAGTGAGCCAGTCAAGTGGTGGTCTAATTTCAAAGTAAAAAGACTCTTGAATTCTGCTTGATGGTGGAGAGAAAAGACTTTGTCTGTTTCTCTGTGTCTCTGACTGCCTTTTTTTTCTGTCTCTCTTTTTTTCTACTCCTCAAATTTTCCAAATTCTCTCATCTCCCATCTCTCTCACTCCCACACATACATACACACACACACACACACACACACACAAACACACACATACACAATCTTCCCTTTTTTCAAGACTAAGGAGGAGTATTTTTTGCCTTTTTCCATTTCAGTCACCTTTTCAGGTGACAGCATGACAGGTTCTATAAGCCTAGGAAAGGCATCAATTGATAATCCATTGCCAGCTACTTTTCAGAAATATTTCTTTGATATGATATAAAATTATTGTTAAGCATGCTTTTACAAAGATGTCATTTTTGATTGATTTGTATCTTTACACTAAAGTAAGAACCATTCTGGGTTTATTTAGATAAAAGCATTCAAAGATAGCATATTTAACAAATTTGTAAATGATAACCATTTAGGACTGACTGATAGATAACATTTGTGCTGTCAAAGACAGGTCCCAAAACAATTCTCAAAGACTAGAACGTTAGAACAAATAAAATAAGATGAAATTTAAAAGGGATAAGTCTTACACTCCAAAACATTAGCTTCACATGTACATAATGGGAAAGATATAGCAAATCATCCTAAAAATATAAAGGGATAAGATTGAGTGGACCACAAGCTCAATATGAGTCAGTGTGGTATGACAGCTAAAAAAAGCTAATTTAGGCTGAATTAAGAAATATGTGTGGAGTTGATAATCTTGATATCTATATCTCATTTCATTTCATATATCTTTTGGGGGGGCACAATAATTTATAAAGGACTAGTGTTTCATTCTACAATAAAAATTGATTGAAAGAACTAGAGATATAACCAAGGGATAAAAAAAGAGGAGGATATGGTACATCTTCATGTACTGGAAGGGTTATCATGTGAGAAAGGTATTTGATTGGTTTCCTTCAGTGCTTACTTTAGGGACTGTCTCTTATTCAAAGCTTCACACCTATTCTCATTAGTTATAAACAACCTCTTCAACTTATGCTATTTATTTTTCTTTTTTATGTATTCTTTCCCCAATAGAGTATACTTTCCATGACTACAAGAATTGTTTTCATTTTTATCTTCATGACTCAACACCTAGTCCAGTGCTTTTCACATATGCACATGTACATGAAATGCATTTATGGTCTTAAGTACACAGTGGAAGAATTATGGGAGATGGTCCATGTGTTGGATAATGGAAACTGAGGTGGACACAGATAATTGTCACAAATCATAATGTACATGTAAGCATCTAGAAGGCATGCATATAGTTTTATAATATGCATTGTCAGGTGATTTTTTTTAATAATGTCCTTCCTTCTCATCTCATAAAAAGTTCTTTTATTCTTAAACTATCTATACAGATCCCATTACTGAGCATATGTCTCAAGCAGATAAAAAGTGGGAAAAATATGATATATGCTAGAATATCCATAGCATCACTTTTTTTGTAGTAACATAAAAACTAGATACAAAGTTGGTGCTCAATATAATAGGAAATGGTTTAATAAGTTGTGGTAAATGGTTTTAATGGAATATTATTATGCCCCTAAAAAACTATGAATATGATTAATTCAGAGAAACAATGGATGTCCTATATGGAAAGATATAGAGTGAAGTAAGCTGAACTAGGAACCATACACTATACAACTATACACATGAAACACTATTAGCATGTAACTAAACTATTTGATTGTTATGATCAGTCTTTCTCTCATAGAAGTATGAAAATGCTTCCTCCTTTCACTGAAAAGATGGGATTCTGTAGGTTTAGAATATGACATACATTTTCAACTGGGGTTCCTATGTCAGACAGTTTTCCTTAAAATTAAAAATTCTATTCTTACAAGGGAATGATCACTGGGTAGTGGAAGTGAAAGAAGAGTATAGCTGAAAATGACTATGATGTTAAAAAATGAAATATATCAATTTTTTAATTTATGGAATTTCATATACTCCTCTAAAAGTATAAGATAGCATTTCATAATCCTTATGCTTAGATCATTGACAATATGTATAGTAGTATATTAGATTCACTGAGAACTGTTATCAATTTTATTCCCTCTTAAAAATCAGTAATGAAACCATTAAGCTATACCCTTTGAACATTCCATGGAAGAAGATGTACTTTTTACCTTTATTCATTGCGTTTCATCATTATTCAGTCCTCATGCTGCAGTCCACAACTTCAAGGTCTATGATTTTGATGAGGTGGGAGCTTTCTTCACTCGTGCAAATCCCAACATTGTTATTATTTAGTGGGCAGTTTTTAACAGTGATGATCCACTCCAAACACAGCAAGTCTGGAGAAGGAAAAAGAGAGGGGGAGAGAGAGAGAGAGAGGGAGAGAGAGATACAGAGAGAGAGAGAGACAGAGAGAGACAGAGAGAGACAGAGAGAGACAGAGAGAGACAGAGAGAGAGAGAAACAAAAAGATAATGTCAACAGAAAACATATTAAAAAATCTTTCCAGCTTGATTGCATCTGCTAAGGTTTATAATCTACTGCCACAGCCTTTAATAATCCAGTCACCATCAAACCGTGATGGGATGGAGGAGTATAAACTTAGTGAAAATTCAACAAAATATAGTTCAACTCAAAGTCAATTACAATGAATTTGTATGTCATTATGAAACATGGGATTAAAACCACTATACTTCTGATCAACCACCTTGATCCTAATAGTTGGTATTGCTTTACATTTAACTTTAGCCTTGATTTTTGATTTCTGATTTATCAGTGTTCAATTTGGCTTTTTTGTCTACTTCTTTCAAGCAATAAGCTTGAGTTACTTGAGATTCTGGGCTTTTTCCAATATTTTGGACACTCTTACATACACTTGTAGTGCACACACACATATTATGCACACACACACAATACAAAAAATACAATACAAAAATTCTTGTTTATCAATAATTCAACTCAGTTTATGAAGGGACTCATGGCTAAAATGTATCTGAAAAAGCATTTAATTAACCTTATCTTCCTAATTTAGAGTACCATATATGCCAAAATGTCTGCCACTGTTCCAACTTTATTACAAATTTCAAATAGCCTCCTTTCTATTCCAATCCATGGATTTCTCTCTGCCCCAGACTGATCTAGGAACTACTCTCCTTAAAATCCCAATGAAGCATTCTGAAGGTAAGCACTTGGAAGCCCTTCTTTCTCACTCCAGTTCTCTCCAGTCATGCCACATACTCTCAGTATTACCCCATGCTTCATTAATTCTCTTTTCATCCTCAGCACTTCCAGGGTTCTACATTTATTGTTGTCACCTTAATTATCAACAATAAACACCAGAAAAATAATTTGATGCTCTCATTTCACCTGAGAATTCTTAACCATTACAATCAAAGTCAACATAAATTTAAAAAAACAGTCTGCATTATTTGGCTCAATTTCACCCCAATTTTTAGGTTTAGTAATTTTTAGTGCCAGGTAAGAGGTATCCAATTTAAAATCATAGATCATATATGAGATGACCAGCTAGTTATAGCATATGAACAAATCATTTCCAGTATTTTTGGATCTCAGTTTAGTACCAGAAATCTCTTAATTCAATTTGACTTACAAGCCAATGAAGCACTCATCATATGTTAAATATTAGGCTAAGGGTTGGGAATAGTGACAATAATAACACCTGACTTCTTTTGGTCTCATCACAATCCTGTGACACAAGTATTGAGGGTATTACTATATCCATCTTAGTCATGGGGAAATGAAATGGATTGATGACTTCATTGGTATGAAGAACCTTCAGGTAAAGCAACTCCCTCTTACCAAACTTCTGAGCAATTTAGATTCTTATAGATTTTCATAGAGTGCTGAGAGATAAAGTGAGTTATCTAGGTAGGGTAACACAGGCAATATATGTCAGAGAAGGAGCTTAAACTCAAATCTTCTTGGATTCAAGGACAACTCTTTCTCCACTATACCATATGTTATATCTGTTCTCATCTGTTACAGATGAGGAAAATAATACTCAAGGTTATAGCATCCATCATCACTCAGGTAGGAAATGTTCAAGGTCTGAGCTCAATTTTTCCTGAGTCAGAGTCCCATACTCTATCCACTATGAAACAAATTCCCCTACCTATGATCAATTCTGAATAGACTACTTTCCATTCTAATATTACATTTTCCTTTGACTATTAACTTATCCTTTCAGAAAAAGAAAGTTATCAGGTTCAACTGACATTGATTTCTTCTTAATAAACTCGTTCTGTTTATAGCTCAGTAAATCTGACTTGCAGTATTTTGAATAGACCATAAGAACAAATTTCTAGAGTTAATGAACTAAAAAATTACCATTAATTGAAATACAAGCATTTATTTCAATTAACGGGTGTCACAATATTTGGTTTACATCTCATAGCTAACTCCATAAATCTAATCAATGACATCATTTGGAGAGGAGAGCAATTTGAATAATTTAATACACTGTACTTAATGTTGGTCATTAGATGTGATTGCAAAATTATACTATTATAATTGCAATATGTGCAACATTTTTTCTTGTTTGTTTTCTGTGTTGCTTATTATGTGGTAATATTAATGAATATAGTGTGAGAGGAGATTAGTTTCTCCAAAAGCAGTAGATTATATATATCTTACTCAAATCTCTAATCCAAAATTTACTTATCTACAACTCAATTGTAAGGTCCTCAGGGATGAGAATCTTATCTATTCCTAGGGTATTCACCAAAGCCTTCTCTTTCACCAGACAGAATCAAGCACATTGATCTGTATATAATAAGGGTTAAATAAATGTTTGCCAGCTAACAACTCTCAATAGTGTAAGAACTCAATTCATAATATTCTGATCTCCCTGAAAGTGCTGATTAGTAATTGACTAGAAGGTTAGTTCTGGACCTATTGAGAAATATATGTTACAAATACTACAAAAAGAAATATGTTCATATACTCACTCATTGTAATTCTCTTGTAGCAAACTCATTTCAGGGTGATGCTGCCCTTTGCAAAGAAAAGAGAATTCTCCCCAGGGCCCCTGCTGGCTTCTCCTAGATTGGTAGTGTTACTGCACTGGATGCCCAGGGGTGCCCATTTCCTCCACCCCTACTCCCTTTTAATTGACTGAGGGCAAAGGAGGCCATCCCTTCAGATTGGGGCTGGCCTATTTCTCAGGACTGACTGACCAAGGTTCAACTGTTGCTCACAAGGAAACCTTCTCCACAACATCTTTAAGGAGTATAGTATGATGATGATGATGACGATGATGATGACAACAATACTGATAGTCGTGATGATGATGTTGGATGATGCTGATGATGAAGATGATAATGATGATGTTTAGGGGCAGCTAGATAGTGCAGTGAGTAAAGTGTTGACCCTGAAATTTGACCTCAGATACTTACTAGCTATCTGATCTTGGCAAGTCACTTATCCCTAATTGCCTCACATCCAGGGCCATCTCTAGTCATCCTGATTCATATCTGGTCACTAGACTCAGATGGTTCTGGAGGAGAAAGTGAGGCTGGTGACTTAGCACAGCAGCCCCTCACTCACAGCTAATTAATGTGCTTGTCAATGGCATGACCAGTCTGATGCCATGGTCTTCTTCAAGTAAAAAGATGAAAAAAAATCAGGACAAAAATCTTGATAAGAACAAGCTCTAGGGAGTATAACAGCATAGTAGCATAGCCCTTCAAATGGCAAATTGACATTGTCCTGGTGTTAAAGCTATTGCCAATTGTATCATCCTAATGAGTAGCTCACAACTTAAAGATGTCAGTGAAGAAAGATTAATTCATTGAGAGAAAGGTTAGGATGTACCTAGTGCCTAGAATGCTTAGCATTCTGTTGCCAGATAGCACATGCTAGAGCTTGCCTGGTGCTGATGAAACACCATGCTTTCTCACTTAAAAAGGAAGAAATGAAACCAATTTAAGACCAAGAAACTCTTACAAAGACCAGACAATCTCCAACAATCCTGTTTCCTACAAATTGTCCTGAGATGGAACCATTCTACTAAAGGCAAGTGAGAAGATTGTCTTACATAGCATCCCCCTCACCATAATAAACATGTTTGCAACTTTTGCCTCCAATCATTGATTGGTTGGTGTAGTCCTCTTCAATACCAAAGGACTAGTAGTAGTGATAAGAAATTGTACTGCTAAGGAAGACCAAAATATTTGGTCTATCTTATGTAGAAAAAGTCCTAGAAGGATCATACAGAAGTATTGGACCCACTTCTGCTAGACACTCTTCTTTCTGAGTTTTTAATGAACCTACTTTCATATGATTTTCCTTCTTACCTATTTAATTGCTTTTTTCCATTTTTTTGCTACTGCTTTATTCAGTTCAAGTCCATTAACTACAGGCATCCCCTAAAATTCTAATCTGGTCCCTATTTTCCCCTAACTCTATCCTTTCTTGAGCTTTATTGAATCAAAGATTCCTTTGCCTGTCTAGTGTAGCCTATTTATTCCTTCCTCATCATAGTATTTTTTTAAATTATTGAAGAAAATTCTAAATTTCAAATTAGAGATAGTGAAAATGATTATATATTACTTTTCCCATTCAAGGTCATGGCCCCCTGAAATTTTCCACAGACTCCTTGGGGACCAGTGCACATCTAGTTAAGAATCCTTGTTCTATTTACTTTCTCATCTGATCTTCTCAGCTCCCATAAATTCAATTATTGTCTCCACAAATACCTCTCAGATCTATATCTCTAACACAGGGCACTTTTTAAAGTTCTAGTTTAATGTCACCAACTACATTTTGGACATCTCAACTTGAATATATCAAAGGCATCTGAACCTCAACATGTCTAAAATAGAACTGCTTATCTTTTCCTACTCTGCCTCTCTCTTCCCTTGAACATCCCTATTACTGTTAAGGGCAGAACTATCTTTACAATCAACTAGGTTTACAATCTTAATGTCATTCTCACTTCTAATTCTCACTTATTCCACATATCTAATCTCTTGTCACTTCTACCATTACAACACATCTTGTATAGATCCACTTGTCTTCACTCACCCAGCTGCCATCCAAGCTCTGTCTCTCATCTCCTTCTTGCCTGGACTAATGTTTTTAACATGTTTTCCTGCCTTGATTCTCTCTCACTATTCTAATCTACTCATCTTCCAAAGTAATTTTTGGGCCAAAAAATAGGTCTTACCCTCTCACATATACCTTTTCCACTCAATAAAATCTTATAGAGCAGGGACCAATTTTAATTTTTCATGCAAATTCATTAGTTCATAGAGGTCCCAACACACATTAAGTTTTTAATAAATGCTTTTTGACTGATCAACCAACAAGTAGTTTGTGAATTCCATAATGTTATCTTCTTTGATTATTTAATTATAGTTTATGTTCTAATAAAATTTTGATCATTTGCAACAACTTAGGTGAATATGAATCACTATATTTACAACAAAATCTTTGCCCAGACCATGAGGTATAAATAGAGGCTTCAAAGCATTAAAATTACATTAAGAATAAAGTATATAAAAAGTGAAAAGAATTAGCTTTAAGAAATTAAATGAGGGGAAAAGAGGTTAAAGCCACAGGATATATTAGAAGGTGGCAAGGTGTTTGGGGACTTATTTATGTTGAATATACATTGAATTGTACAACCTGGAATAAATTTTAAAAAAGAATTAAGGAAATGCTATTAACATTATCCAAATAAAGAAGTAAAGATTTTTAAAAGATTTCATATGCAATCACTTTTTTCTATTGTGCTATGTCAAAGATATGCTTGTACCAGTCCATAAATTTAAAAAAAAATTAAAGATATTTTGTATTTTAGTTGATTAGCATATACATCACTAGATTCATCTTCTTTTAAAAACTCTCATTTACTTCTTAAACAAGTAAAAAGGTAAACTTAGGGTCATAAGGATTTTTATTTTATTTATCCTCAGAAGATTCATAGATCTAAAGTGCATAGGCTTTGTTTACTTGTTTCTTCAGTCATCAATAACAGATCATGGTCAGGGTAACTTCATTTCTATTTGAGATCAGGGTTCTCAGCTCTGCCATTCATTCTTTATGTGGTTAACTAGAATATATTTTTAAAAAATTGAGATTTTTGTGATATGGAAATACTATTCATCAATTCATTTATGGCTTAATAGAGAAGTCTTTGGTAATAGCCAAAAACATACAGATTTTAAGTAAATTAAGTAACTTCAACACTGAGTTCTTCCTTTGTCTAGCAAACTTTGAGTGATCCAATTATTGAGTCTCAGTTGCCACATTTGCAAATAAGAAGACTATGCTATTCAACTCATTTCAATAAATAAAAGTACATACATACGTATATGTATGTATTCATGTATTTGTGTATACACACACACACACACACACACACACACACACACACACACATCTTCCCCAGTTCTGGATAATTTGCTCCCACAATCACTATGATTGCTAGATTGAACCAAAACCCCTACATTCATTTCAGCAAAAAAGTTTTCATTCCTCCTTAAAAATTTACTATGAAAATTTGATAACAACTGAGTTTAAGAGGTTATTATCGTCCACTGGATTTTCAGTGTCTCTAGTAACACAAAGCTAATAGAGTTTTAACCACAAGGAACTAAATAAATGACCTCTCTTTGTGGTTT